>NC_043007.1:2688640-2741140 GCF_006345805.1 Octopus sinensis | reverse complement strand
TTGTATGTATGTATGTCTGTATGTATGTATGTATGCATGTATGTATGTATGTTTGTAAGTATGTATGTAAGTATGTATGTATGTGTGTATGCATGCATGCATGTATGTATGTATGTATGTATGTATGTATGTATGTATGTATGTATGTATGTATTCATGCATGTATGTATGTATGTATGCATGCGTGTACGTATGTATGTATGTGTGTATGTTTGTATGTATGTATGTATGTATGTATGCATGTATGTATGTATGTATGCATGCATGCATGTATGTATGTATGTATGTATATATGTATGCATGTATGTATGTATGTATGCATGCATGTATGTATGTATGCATGCATGCATGTATGTATGTATGCATGTGTGTATTTATGTATGTATGTATGTATGTTTGTATGCATGTATGTATTTGCATATATTTGGGTGCACTGTTATTCTGTATGTGCATATACAATTCAAAGCATTCATTTTTATTTGCGTATATTTGATGATTTTTTATTACCATTGTCTGCTTAGTTACTTCATGGTGTGTGATAAAACTAATACGAACCACATCGTGTTCGTTTCTCTCGCTAGTCAACAGTATTTAATATCTATCAGCTTTCCACCATAGATTGTTTAATTCTAACATCACTTTTAAATGCTTGGTGAACATTTTCATAATGACATGCAAATGGCTATTGTTTGAAAAACAATTTCGTAAGATACAGAATATATCAAAATCTAAGCAGAAAATTAATTAATGTTAAGTTTCTTCCCAAGCCATTTCGTTTCCGTTTAGAACTCAAATATTAGACGTACAATTCTAATAAAAGTCTCGAATTCATTTCACGTCACATAGTTAAATTAGATAAGTATTTGGAGTGATTCTCTTTGTACAGAACTTTGTGAAGTTTTATTAAACAAAATATATATTGCAAGTATTTGAGAAATCATTAACAAAACAATATATACCGTATATGTTTTTTCTAATTGAATATTTTAATGGATATAAATGTGTGAGGTACAGCTGAAAATCTGATAAATGATGCAATAAAATTCGAAAGTTATTATTACTTAAAACGTAACCTGTAAGCAAATTGATTGAATGATGTTACCGGATATTATAGTATATAAGTAATGAAATTGTCGCCAGATAATGCAGCAAAATAAACAGCAACAACAAAAGCAATAACAATAATAATAATAATAATAATAATAATAATAATAATAATAATAATAATAATAACAATGATGATGATGATGATGATGATGATGATGATAGTAATAATAATAATCATTATTAGTGATAAATGTACATTATTACTTTATGGACACTAGATTAAATTATTTATTGTTTTCGATAAGACACCAACCAAGACCCATTATATGATTAATACAATTTGTTGTTTTCTTAAGAAGCTACATTCTAATATAGTTTATAATTCTGTATTACAGTAATCCGACATGTTTACCACACGAACAAAAGAAGAAAACAAGCATATTTCAAGATGTGAAATAAAAAAGCTCCTGTAAATTATAATCATAAACTAGCAGCAATGCTCGCTCTTATATACATATATATATATATATATATATTATATATATATATATATTATATTATATATATATATATATATATATATATATATAAAGTTAATCCAAACAAGAAAACACAAAAAAAACACAACAACGCGGGGACGTGGAACAAATAAAGTATTATTGGACGCTCAGGAAAGAAGGGAAGAAGGAGGGTTTAACGTTTCGAGCGGAGCTCTTCGTCGGAAACATAGAGAAGGAAAGATCCCGAGAAGGGAAGCCAGAGGAAAAAAATCGCCAGCGGTACTCACGAGGTCACACACACACACATATATATATATATATATATTATATATATATATATATATATTACATATATATACATACACATATGTGTGTATGTGTGTATGTATATATATATATATTATATATATATATATATATATATATATATATATATATACATAATATTTATATATATATATATTCACACACACCATTTTTCATGCTATTCTATTTTGCTATCTCTCACTGGGGTGTTTTGATAATATATCCTGCAAAATATAGATGTATTACTGTAATTAGTTTGGGATGTTTATGTTATTGACTCTTGCCTCAAATCCGTTACAAATTTCTGGGCTACATATCGTATCCTAAATTTGTTTTGAATGTTGGTGTCTTTTCTTAATTCTAAAGATACATTTTACCTACTCCACCAAAATTCACCATCTTAAGCGTCTTCAATTCGCAAAGACTCTATGACTCACGTGTTCCTCATACCTCGGCCTTACTGGAAAGACCATTTACCATGGTTGTTTGTCTGCACCATGCATTTAATTAGCGAGCGCACTCGACATATTTCTCGCTTCAGTACCAATCATTTTCCTCACCATCATCATCACTGCTCTCACTAAACCTTCTGATCCCTGATTAAGGAAAGTTTCATCCCACGTTTCTTGTTACTGTACAACAGATCCTCACTCCGATATTGCTTATGATGGCATCATTCATCAAATAATTAATACGCAGAAACTGCCTTTACACAATCTAAACACCTGAACTAAACTTCAACGCTTATATAAAAATACACCGCCAAAGCCACTTCCGGACGGTGTAACATTCAGCGGTAGGGAGATAGATCTACAGCATATTTCCAAGAAACCGTTATGCACAATACGTTGTCAACTTTAGGAAAAAATTTAAATTCAAGCCTTAAACTCGCCACTAAATCTATAAGAATCTATCATAATCCCTAGTACTAAAATCAACTATATATTATTGCGAGAATAGGCTGCGAGCTGGCAGAAACGTTAGCACGCCGGGTGAAATGCTTAGCGGAATTTCGTCTGTCGTTACGTTCTGAGTTCAAATTCCGCCGAGGTCGACTTTGCTCTTCATCCTTTCGGGTCGATAAATTAAGTACCAGTTTCTCAATGCGGTCGATGTAATCGACTTAATCCCTTTGTCTGTCCTTGTTTTTTCTCTTCTGTGTTTAGCCCCTTGTGGGCAACAAAGAAATATATATAATATAGCGAAAAACTAGAAGCACCAAATACTACTGGTTGCTGTAGTTTTTGAACGTCTGCAAAAGTTTACAATGAACAGTTATCTCAGAATATGTACTTCTAAAATTCAACTCTGCCCCGTATGTTTATTTCATTTATTTATTTATTTGTTTATTTATTAAAGACTCTAGTTTACAGATGTTTGAACGTAGTCTCAACTAGCGAGTTATGAACATGTTGAAAAAAAAACTAATAAAATCATCACACGGTGAATACAAATAAGCGTTTATCTACAAAGTCGTGCGGCCTGCAAGAAATAACAATCAGCCTTCTATACAATCAGAGATTAAAAACTTAGGAATACAAAAGAACAGATTGGGTAATGTAACCTTATAGATTAAGACGAAGACAAGACGCTCACAGTTTCAGTTAAGTATCAGAGCGAACAGAGATAAAGAACTACTGTGAGATGTAGCTATAATAATATGTACATTCAGAATATACTGCTTAATCTCCTAGAATTCGAAGGAAGATCAGAGTTCCCTGAAAGTGTGACTAAACGATAGTACTGAATCTAAATGATTAGTTCGATCACTTTTTGGAACGGTGCATTTCAACAGACTGTCCTTTTAGGGTGAAAATTTCAATCGTAGTATTGCCAAACTCTAACAAATCTTTTGAAAATCAATATTTAGTAGTTTCAACATCCCTATGGAATTATTCAAAGTGATAAATTTCCTTGAATCTAGATGTTTCGCTGGAACATCAAACGAATATTTTTTCCTGCAGTAAGTTTAGGTAATCAACGGTTCCATGGAAACATAATAAGATTTATAAATTAACAACAATATTAATATATTTACTTGAACAAATAGAGTACAGTTATTGGCCAATTACAACTCATAAAATGACAAAAGTTATTTGATTATTTAAAGAAAATAGATTAGTATTTGTGTAGAAGTGTAATATTTGTGAATACTTGTGTCGCATCACAGAAAACAGATATTTGAATTCACTTGAGTCACACTCATAGAACATAATTTTAGCCTAACGCCTCTCCGCTTCTGTATTAAAACTATCTGGGGAACAACCGATAATAAAGAAACAGAGCACTACTTCTTTCTGATACTATATGAAAAAGATATTGCTAGCTAACTTAATCGAACTTTCAGCCAATAAACTTTCCAGGGTTGGAAGTTATTGAATGTATGATATATTCAGCTGCACTAGAAAAATCGAAAATCGTTTATGTTTGCGAATTAGAATTTTGTTTTCTTCAAAAATGTTAGCATTTAAGTAATCATAAGACGATGATGGCAGTTTCTTCATGGCCCTAGATCACAAGGAAGCGAACAGTACCATCAAATGGCCATGGAAACCGAACCTTGGTGATGCTGGGCTCTTCTAAAGCAAGAGCCAATTCTGCGCAATTCGATTCTTCTCTTTAGATATGGAGGTCTGTTCCATTGAGGCTCGGTTCCACTACCGGAGTCATACCAAGAACAAATCATCAGAAATGACTCCATTCAAAACTGGCAGCAGTCAAGGATTATATACCAGAATCTTTAATCTATGACTCTTCTAAACTTCAAGAAACCACTACAAAAACATACAAAATATATTCCATTTAAAATATCTACATATATGAAGGCGGTGAGCGGGCAGAAACGTTAGCACGCCAAGCGAAATGCTTATCGCTATTTCGTGATTTCAAATTCCCCTGAGGTCGACTTTGCCTTTCATTTTTCGGAGTCGATAAATCAAGTACCATTTGCTTACTGGAGTCGATCTATTCAACTGTCCCATCCACAAAATATCGGGCCTTGTACCTAGAGGAGAAAATTATATCTACATATATGTTGAATTAATAAATATTCAAATGTATGTTTGAATATTACAGCTGCTTCATTTTGTTACGAGGGACGTTCAATAAGTAATGCCTCTGACCCACTTGCAGTTGTTTGATCTAGCTGAAATTTTGCATGTGTAATTATTTATATCTCTATAAAGTAAGTGACAAATTACAGCACTGAATTAATTGTGGTTTCTGAGTTACAGGTGTTTGAACCGAGTCAAGTATTAAATGGAGCCTGTTGAGTGTCGAGCAGTGATCCGGTTTTTGTATTTGAAAGGACGCACACCACGGGAGACTTTTGATGAAATGAAAGTAACTTATGGTGATGATGCCCCATCATATGACCTTGTAAAACGCTGGCATCGTGAATTCAAACATGGTCGGAACTCTGTGGAAACAGCACCCAGATCTGGTCGCCCCCTTCTGCCATTGATGAGGCATCTGTCCGTCAAGTTGAGGCTGCCATTTTGGAAGATCGACGCATAACTATTCGCCAAATAGCCCATGAGGTCAAGATTAGTACCGGGTCTGTGAAAACTATCATTCATGACCATTTGCATATGCAAAAGGTATCTGCCAGATGGATTCCCAGGTTGCTCACGCCTTTCCAGAAGCAAGAACGCGTCGAGTGCTCGAGGGTGAATTTGGAGATGTGCCAAGAAGATGAATCAAAATTTTTCAAAAGACTGATTACACAGGATGAAACCTGGGTCCATCACGATGATCCAGAGACCAAAGCCCAGTCAATGCAGTGGAAGCACCGTGACTCACCCCCTCCGAAGAAGGCAAGGGTGCAGCCCTCCGCTGGCATGGTCATGCTCACAGATTTCCTGGCAAAGGGTACCACAATTGCAGGAGCCTATTATGATTCACTTTTGGGGAAATTAAGAGAAGTTATCCAAATCAAGAGGCGGGGCAAGATCAGCAAAGGCATCCTCCTCCTGCAGGACAACGCTCCGGTCCACAACTCGCTTCTCGCTAGATCAGAAGCACAGGCATATGGCTATGAACTCCTCCCCCATCCCCCTACTTTCCTGACCTTGCACCCTCTGATTTTCACCTCGTCCCAGTCATGAAGTTGTTTTTGAAAAGAAAGCGTTTCCCAGATGATGCAGCCTTGATTTCTGAAGTCGCGTTCAGGTTGGAGGACCAAGCTGGGGTCTTCTATAAAAACGGTCTCCAGAGCTGCAGCAAACAATGGGAGAAATGCGTAACTCTGGGTGGTTCCTATGTAGAAAAAGACTGCCAAGTTTCGTTGCGCTACTGCTATGGGAAGTGGGTCAGGGGCATTACTTAGTGAACGCCCCTCGTAAGATAAATTGCAATTTATTGCCGGTATATCATATGAAGTTTTAAAAAGTGGGTCCGTACATCATTATGGGGCCTGAAATCGCCCACTTCTTAACTAATTGATTGCTCTTTATCAATTAGTGTTATTGGCATATTTTTAGAACAGCTCAGCAGCCTAGCATTGCCAAAATTCCGTTTCGTCATTCGGTTCATATTTATGTCCTGCTCAACAATGAACATTATCATATACTACACCGACATAACCCAGTCAATGAAAATATATTCTTTCGTAATAATATGTTACTTACTTAAAATGTCGGTAATCTCACAGAAGCCATTGACATACATTTATCCAATCAACGAAGACTCACAAATAACAACATTATGTCATAGTGCTGCAAGATGACTAATAATACGGTTATAATTTTCCGGGGAAAAAAACTTGAGACGAAAACACTCTCCTGAAACAGCCTCGTTTTCAGGAAATCGCTGACACAATGGCCCCATGTAATGTTTATTTTATTTTATCATATATTGAGGTTACGATGTCAAATTACAGCAAATACTTCCAAGAACCTGGTTAAATGTTGACTGGCAGTATTTATCTTTACCATTTATTGTGCTAAGTGTGTGACATAAAAGTTTCACCCTGAATAGACTATATTTGCTAAAAGTACTGTTACAGATGCTTCATCGTTTTACTACCATCGAAATATATGCAGCACAATTGAAATCAGAATCAATCTATTTGACAATAACACATTACTACAATCACTTCACACTTTCACTTTCATATTTACTACGATTATCCGGTTTCTTTATATTGATTAGAGTTATGACTCTTAACCACACCCAGATAATGAAAGCTTCACTTCTTTCTATAAAAAAAACATTAGCAGTAAAAGACAGTTCCTTCCTTCATCTTTTTTCTTTCACTCTTTGCGGCCAGGCAGGAGCTACATATTAAAGTATTTTAGTCTAACCTATCGACCGTCAAGCAATTATTTTTAATTACGGTAATTGAATTGGTTACTTTTGTCGAACCTCTAGTATTTTTATATATAGTATTCTTATATATATAGTATTTTTATATAGTATATATTTTTATAGTATATATTTTATTATATATTTATAGTATATATTTTATTATATATTTATAGTATATATTTTTATATAGTATATAGTATATATTTTATATAGTATATTTTTATATAGTATATATATAGTATTTATATATAGTATTTTTAAGTATGGTAATTGAATCGGTTACTTTTGTCGAACCGCTAGTATGGGGTGATGTAAACAAACCAGTACCTATTGTCAAACGTTTTCGGGGTGCAAACTCAAGCACAAAGACACAAGTACACACATATAGATTCATACATGCCTAATGAATTCACTCACAGGAAATTCGCCGACGCGAAGACAGTTGTCTAAGGTGTTCTACAATGCAACTGAACACAGAACCAGCGAGCGTCTTATCCACCCATTCCCTGCACCAGTTTCAAGATTGCTCCTCCGCTATTATGCTTTTCGTCTTAACTGCCGACTCCCAAAACACATTATTTTAATGCAATCTTACAGGTGTAACAAAAACAGGAAGAAATAGAAAGTTGAGTTGAAAGAATACAGCAGGGTTTGCTACCAACACCCTCCTTCCGAAGAGTCCTGGAAAGTTAGTTATTTTCGCTCAATAAACACTCACAAAGCCTGGGCTGGGAAACGAAACCGCTGCCCTAGCCACCGGGCCATTGCATCTCCACAAATATGTATACATAACATATGGTACAATTATAAACATTTCTCGGCAGACTGCAAAACGTGGTGGAGAAACTTAATCGATGTTCGAACGTTATTGGTTTCTCATCAGAGGCATAAACATCATTTTCAGAATCTACAGGGAAATAAACAGTCAAAGTATTTATATACGCAACAAATGCAGCAAGGAAGGAGTGCCTAATTTGCATACCGAAAGTGTTTAACACTGTATAAATACCAACGGGGTCTTAGTCAGCACAATATCAAGGTATGATATAATATGTACGTAACATATTATATAATATATATATATATATATAATATATATATATATATATATATATATATGTGTGTGTGTGTGTGTATGTGTGTGTGTAAAATTATATGCTTATGTATATAAGCACACACAATAACATTTACAAAGAAAGGGGTAACTGTTAAACTTTTCTAAAACTTGATAAAGATGTGCTCCACTGAATATATTGAGTAATCTGACTTTGATAATTTTTTTTAATATCCAACTTGACATAAAAACCAAATAATAACGTGTGTGCGTGTATGTGTGCGTGTGCTTACATTTTTTCTCAGTAACTAAACTACATGTATACTTCCAGGCAGTGTAGTGTAATTGTAATTCCTATAGTTTCAAATTCCGTTGAAACCATTTTTCTTAACACGCAACTCGGAGCATGACGTTAATAAAACTAAGAACTCGCTGTCATTCTAATATTTATGTAAACATTACCATTGATCTTTGTCGCGATAAAAATATATTAGATACATTCTTTGTTGAAATGATTCAGTTGTAAATAAGTATAATGGATTTGATATTTCAATTTGCCGTCTCTTCTATCGAGCAAACTGTACCCCCTTTCTCTCACTCTAATCATTTCCTCAAACTCCTCCTCTCTCACTTTCACACAAAGTGAGTGTCATTCAGTAATTCTACATTCTATATAAAAAGAATATATATATATATGTATATATATATATATATATATATAATTATGTGAAATAGAAAGATGAATAATCTTGTAGTAGATTAATCAAAAGTTTAACCGATACCTTAGTAGCAAAATCCACAGCAGTGAACAGCACGGTTGGAGGTACAACCATCTGGCGTTGCAACCGTGCGTTGGTGCGGATAATTGAAATTAAAACATTATTGGTGAATTGAAGAAATGGAGCTGAACGCAGATTGACAGAAATCGTTTATTTCATTCTACACGGTTCGAAAGGCACAATTACCCAAATCCGATTGAATAATGGGACCATATTGTGTCTTTCTCTTCAGGAAGAAAAAAGGAAATCCGTGGAAAAACAAAAACAGAACAGAGGCAGAGCAAAAAACAAATCGAACTGTGCTCCTAAGAGCCCATGGCGAAGAGTTTCGCCATGGGCTCTTAGGAGCACAGTTCGATTTGTTTTTTGCTCTGCCTCTGTTCTGTTTTTGTTTTTCCAACGGATTTCCTTTTTCTCCTGAAGAGAAAGACACATATGGTCCCATTATTCAATCGGATTTTGGTAATTGTGCCTTTCGAAAACACGTGTAGAATGAAATAAAACGATTTCTGTTCAATCTGCGTTCAGCTCCATTTCTTCAATTCACAATAATGTTTTATATATATTATATATATATATATATATATATATGCATATACATGTTTGTATATAGAGACACACTTATATACCGATGAGATAATGGTATGCACACACGCACACGCACACATATACATATATGTGTGTGTGTTTTTCTGTCTGTGTGTGTATGTGCATATGCATATATTATAACTATATATATATGCTTATATTTACACGGAAACACACAAACACATGTATAGATACACACATACATGTATATATATATATATATATATATATATGAATATACTTATATATATATACACGCCAACAGAAACACACACATGCTCACACACATACACATGCTCACTCTCTCTCTCTCTCTCTCACACACACATATATATATAGTCAGAAATTGAGACTGTAAGTGCTAGAAGCAGGTCTATTGCTAGAAATATGTGTTGAATCACTTATAGCTGTTTAAAAGCACATGTATATATACTGACAGGGGAGATAACTGTCCCACGACCGCAGCAAAGGAGGCAGGCTGTTGACAGGATGAAACTGTGCAGTGCAGTATGATAGCTTTGCTTCCGTCATCGGACAGTTATCTACCCTGTCCGTATATATAAATGTGCTTTTTCACAGCTATGTTTTAATTGTTACTTCTAAAACTAGACGCTTGCGCCAATTAGTGACAACTAAATTTTGCTTATACAGTTTACACTGCTCCCAGTAGCCTGCACTAATTTCATACTGTGTGTGTGTGTTTGTGGTGTGTATGTGTATGTGTGTGTGTGTGTGTGTTGTGTGTGTGTGTGTGTGTATGTGTGTGTGTGTGTGTGTTTGTGTCTGTGTATTATACTCGTCTCCAAATTTGCCGTACTCTCTTGAAAAATGAGTGAAGTAGTTGTAGGTTAAACTTCATAAGTAATACACCAATTTATAGAACTGAACTGAGGCACGCTTCCCACAAGGACATATTCTTGCATTTCGTAATAGAATATGTTTTGAATAGTCTGTTATTTGGATTAGCTCATCTTTGTGTGACACTTGACTCCCAGTACAATACGGGTGATGAACGTTCAATCCCGGTCATTGATGATCCAAATTCATACGGCATCATCCTGACAAAAACCAAGCATGAAAACAGGTAGATATATCGATAGATTGATTGATAGGTACAGAGATACATGCATATATATATTTAGAGAGAGAGGGAGTGAGAGAGAGAGGGAGTGAGAGAGAGAGGGGGATGAGAGACAGACAGATAGATGAAGCGAAGCGAAGCCATGCCAAGCCCTCTGTAATAGTGACACCAATGCCATGGCGCTGACAGTTGGGCTGGTAGCTGTGGTCAGTCAGCCCAATGTCGCCCAGCGCGAGTTCTGGTCGACATAGCGCTGACTGTCGGCTGCTGGACAGTCGTACTGTACATATTACATGTACATCTCTATATACATGTATACATATACACACAGTAGAGAGATGTTTTTATTTCACATTTAACACGTAATACTGAAATAGTGGAGAAGATATGATATTGCTGTGGGCCCGCCCTAGGCAAGAAGTTAAACATTTTTTTTGCCCATGACACTACATGGACCCTAATTAAGGCATGTGTTATGTTTGAATGAAATTGGTCTTGTAGTTCTCAAGTTTTAGGGATTCATAGTGGAGAAGATATGATATTGCTGTGGGCCCGCCCTAGGCAAGAAGTTAAACTTTTTTTGCCCATGAAACTACATGGACCCAAGTAAGGCAGCTGTAAAATTTGAATGAAATTGGTTGTGTAGTTCTCAGGTTTTAGGGATTCACACAGACAGACACACACACATTCTCAGTTATATATATATATAGAAATTACACGTTCCAAAATAGCGAAGAACATCGAATGGAATTCATACTTTGCAATTGTGTGGTGAGCAATACAAGATTAGCTTTGTAAATAATGGCGTCTTTCTGGTCTATGTTATAATGTTATTATTTGCTGTACAATGTAATAAATCTGTTGCCACAGACCGATATGTGATCATTGTTATTGTTGGATATATAGACATATCCAAATAGATATACATTACATACATACGTATGCATACATGCATATATATGTACACACATACACATATGAATATGTGTATGTATGTACATACACACACACACACACACACATATATACACCTATGTATATATATACATATGCATATATATACATAGGTATATATATATATATAATATATATATATATGTATATATATATATATATGCATATATATCGACAGAGAAGGAATTGAGATTGACAGACAAACAGATAGATAGATTGATAAACATGTATACGAGTTTTCATACACACATATATACATGCATTTATATATATATATATATATATATATATATAATATATATATATGCACACACACACACACACACACATATATATTAATATATATATATATATATATATAATATATATGAATGTTTAATATACGCACGTAACCAATAATATAACCAGATTTTCTTTGTGTGTTTGCAGTCGTAATATCATAAAGAATAGAATTTATAGAATTACAAACACATGTCATTAATTCGGTGGTTGTTCATTGAGTGTCTATGTAAGAATATCATCATAGGAAACATTCCTTGGGACCGTTCTGTATTTATTTTTAGAAGTTAAATTTAAACGTCGATAATAATTCGAGCCGATACACTGCATCTCGGCCCGATGCAAATATTATGTAAACCTTCCTTATATTACTCAGTTCAAACTTTTAAAGCATGGCAGTGTTTATTGGGTATACACCTTATGCTTGAAACTATTGAGACAGGAACTTCAGGAATCCAATGCTGAACAACAGCAATCCTAGCAGTAGGTGTATTTACAACCTATCTAATCACACAGATAGGCAAAGCACAAACTGACAACAGAAGTGCAACATGGGGGTGAACAGAAAGCTTTATATATATATATATATATATATATATATATATATATATTGATAGTAATGGTAAGACAACAAAAGAATGAAGGAAACCTCGATATTATGTAAATGGAGGAATTTATCTGTAATATATATGTGACAATTATTCGGTTGTCATAAAACTCGGAGTTTTGGATGTCTGGGCGGAAAGCTGCTCCGGCATCTCTCTCTCTCTCTCTCTCTCTCTCTCTCTCTCTCTCTCTCTCTCTCTGTCTCTCTCTCTCTCTCTCTCTATATATATATATATATATATATATATATATATATATATAATATATATATATATATATATATATATATATATATATAATATATATATATATATGAGATGAAATTTTGTAATTTCAAGAACATAACGGAGCGATCGATGTAATCGCAAAGTACTGAAAGCAGTAATTCCGCTTGGACGAACAGGTTGCCGAGTTCAGAGACGTTTGGGCGACTTCTGCAGCTAACATATGGTTTGCAAGAAGCGGAGAAGAAGCACTTGCAAAGCCACCACAAACATAGTAAGATGAATTGTCGCAAGATGGAAAAGAATGGCGCAAACATGACAAAATTCGAAGCGCATTGTGACCAGCGGTGGTTAACAGCGTCTAATGGCTTGGTCGATACAGTGATACACGCACACACTCACACTCAGCCATTGTTGTTTTGGCGCTCGCCGGGCACACTGCCAATAAAATTATGAACTTGACGAAACTTCCAAAAGCAACAGTTAAACGTGTGTATAAACAATTTAAAGAAGAGGGAAAATTTGATAGAAAAGAACACAAATTCGATCGATTCCAAGCGCAATCCAAAATTTCTCGCTGACCTCAAACGCATTCATGAGAACTCTTGCAAAGAAACGCAGTCTGTCCCTTTTTGTCATGACTAGCAATGTTCAGCAACGCCCGTCACCTCCTAAGAGTCGAGGCCAAAGGAATCAGAGCCGAGAGATGCCCAGAGTTTCTGTCTTTCATCAAGCATCAGGGTGCAAGGAAAACTCTCGTGCTTGGGGACAAGAAGAAATTCGTTGTGGACGCTGAGGTTAATAGCAGAAATTCTCGAGTGCGTGCGTACAACCCATCCGACGTATCCGTTGTGTTCGAGACTAAGAACACTGCCTCTGTGATGGTGTTCGGAACCGTGGAGAGTAGTGGAAGTGTCATGGTCCACACTCCATCGAGTCTGGCTTGAATTCGGCAAAAAGGAGTATCCAGACATCCCGAAGAGAACTTTGTTACTTTGGATGGAGCAGTACTATGGGCTTCACAATGTGGTGCTTATCCAGATTCCTTCATTAGAAAATGCCATTTTTTGTGAGGCCCGGCATCTGGCCCAGTAATAACCTAGATCTCAAACTTCTCAATTACTTTTTATGGAGCGTACTTCAAGCAAGGACCAATGCTTCACCACACTTGATTGTTAACAGTTTGAAGACCTGCATCGGGTGTGTCACACGAAAAATCAAAAAGGCGGATGTAGCTGCAGCTGCAAAAGAATTTCGTTCTTTTGTGGAGACAGTAATTGCTCCACAAGGGCAGTAATATTGAATGATAAATGTTTTGTTGTAATAGATGTTACATTAAAATTACGTGTGTTTGGTACCATTATTGTAGCATTTGTAACCAGTTATATGCAGAGATGAATAATGATGATGTTCTGAAGGGCGGGAGCTGGCAGAAACGTTAGCACGCCGGGCGAAATGCTTAGCAGTATTTCGTCTGTCTTTACGTTCTGAGATCAAATTCCGCCGAGGTCGACTTTTCTTTTCATCCTTTCGGCGTTGATAAATTAAATACCAGTTACGTACTTAGGTCGATCTAATCGACTGGTCCCCTGGCCCAAAATTTCGGGCCTTGTGCCTAGAATAGAAAAGGATGAATAACGATGATGTTCTGATAGGCGGTGAGCTGGCAGAAACGTTAGCACGCCGGGCGAAATGTTTACAAGTATTTCGTCTGTCTTTACGTTTTGAGTTCAAATTCCGCCGAGGTCGACTTTTCCTTTCATCCTTTCGTTTCGGGTCGATAAATTAAGTACCAGTTACGTACTGAGGTCGATCTAATCGACTAGTCCCCTGCCCCAAAATGTCGGGCCTTGTGCCTAGAATAAAAAAGGATGAATAATGATGATGTTCTGAACAGAAAAGCATAGCATGAATGTGCAAAAGTTATTACTTAAATATAACGTATATTATAACGTAAATGTTCTAGTCCCCATTTTCGCTGATTATATACACTGATAAAAATGTGTGTGTGTGTGTGTGTGAAATCATATCTCTAACTAAATTTTACCGCACTCAACCATCTTTTATTATACTTCAGTATCTTATTAATTTGGAATGTTATGTTATTTTTGTTATTCACTGTTGAGAGTTCTCATTAAAAATGGCGATATTAACTTTGAGCCATTGAATAAGCAAATAATCCCGATTGTCGTACCGATCATTGCAATGAGACGGTCTAAGACATCAGTTAATTCGCTGAAATCCATTGTTCATTTGGACACTAGTTAATTTAGAATATGTCATATCACTCTAAATATATACACAAATTGTAATATCCGTAAAATGTTGATAAATGTCTGAACAAGCTTTTGTAATCGGAATGTACTTGTTAGTAATTAAATGAATTATGTATCATTCATTCGGGAATATGTTTCAGCGGTTGGAATACAGGAATAAGTTCTGTCTCTATCAAATCTCAATCAAGTACAATGGACTTCCTGGACTCTGTTCGCACGATTCGCTGTATCACAGTGTTTCATTTAGCCTTGGGTCTCTGCTCGCCAACGAATGTCTTACAGTCGAATTATTTTGAAAAAAGAATTACGTTCAGTAAATTTTCCAGGAATACACAATAGATTAAGCACGAGATGAATCGCATTCACTTCCTTTGATAATAATTCCTTCTTGGTAATTGTAAACGTTGCAAAAATTATGTACATCACACACGCACACTCACACACACACGGCGAGAAATGGATGAAAATATGAAGAAGGAAGAAAATAAAAATAATAATAATAATAATAATAATAATAATAATAATAATAATAATAATGATAATAATAATAATAACACCAAAAAAACCCCAAATATATGGCACACTAGGCATAACAACAACGTGAACCTCCAACCTGTTGTCTCTTGAGGTCTCTGGGTGAGACTTGGAGCCAACTTGTACAAATATAAAGCAAAAGTCAAACATAGAATAATAAAATAATAATAATAATAATAATAATAATAATAATAATAATAATAATAATAAAATAATAATAATAATGATGATGATGATGATGATGATGATAATAATAATAATAGTAATAGTAATAATAATAATAATAATAATAATAATAATGATAATAATAATAATAATAATAATAATAATTATTATTATTATATTATTATTAATAATATTATTATTATCATTATTATTATTATTATTATTATTATTATTATTATTATATTATTATTATTATTATTATTATTATTATCAGTAGTTTTATTTTTATAGCGTGCTTTCACTTCACTACCGAGCACAGCTCTGTGTGCCTGGGTATGTGCTGTGATTTGTTGTGATGCTCTGATGGTTATTGTATGGAAAGTGTTCTGCGTAGGATGTGTGCAGTGCCTAGTAGTGCAATTTTCTGTATGTTATATGTGTTTGTAAGTCCTGGTGTTTTTGTTATGTATTTGTCTGAATATTTTTTTATTATTATTTTTATTATTATTATTATTATTATTATTATTAATATAGTAATCATAATGACAATGACGATCATGATGATGATGATGATGTCGAAACTAGAGCTAGAAAAGAGAAGTTCTTTACAAAAATTACCATCAGTTTTATGTTTCAGAACGAATTCTTTAAAATGTGACAGCATTTTAATTCCAGTGTTGCTTTATAGATGTGTTTGGCTTAACCTGATCGAGATCAGTAATCACGTAATGTGGCTAACAGTTCAATACTATTGGACAAAGCATCTACAAGAGAAAGAATTGCCTGAGACTACATCTGTATTTCAACAAAAACTGTAATATGCGATAACATTGTCGCATGTTATATCAATGGGTTTCTATCAGATTTCTAGAATCGAAAAAAAAGTGTTCGTTGCTATGCTTTGCTATGACAACAGGAACTAACATAGTTCAGAATACAAATAATTTGAGAAACTAACCAGAGAGATGTTTTTTGTTTTATAAATTTTATCTAAAGTATCTTTGATGGGCCTGTTAAGGAAAATTTTGGTGAAGGTGAAATCACAGGAACCTGAAACAATTAATTTTAGCAATATGAGATCTGTAATAATGTCACTGCTTCGTCCTCGAAAGAAATTGATAATCGTTGAAAACTTCGACGATTGTCAAAATATGGGCGAATTTATTTAAAAATTGTTCTCCAAATTGATGAGATTTAACCCGTTTTAAAAAGATTTATTTTAATAAAATTGGGATTAAGTATAGAGTGTACAAAATGATTGATTCAGAGAACAATGTGTGGGATACAGACATCTTAGCTTTGTGTCAAATCATTAGAATATGTGCAACAGCTTGACATGGTCTCTAAATTTCAGATATATAGAGAACAAAAATAGAAATTATGTGTAAGCTTGAAAGTATTGCAGTGTCATATGGCAATAAAACAGATATAATCTAATTTTGAGATATAAGTATGCATCGTTAAAAAGGTTGACGTCTGGTAAAACCTTTTCTAAAATATCGAAAATCACTTTCAAATTTAGCTTAAATGGAGGAAGAAGTTATGGGAAATTGGAAATGAAACAGCTTCGTGTATATCTGAAGTTGTGTAAAACAATACTACAATGTTTGACTCAATGACGTCAACGTAAAGACGCAAATTGTCAATGCAAGTCAGGTAACTGTAATACATTAAAACTACAGGATGGATTTGAATAAATCAAAATTAAGAAAGTGCAATCTCCAACTAAAACAATTTGATGGATCACTCATTGAAATTTTGGAAAATTTAATGCATTAACGGAAACTGATAAGAGAAATAAAGGCGGTGAGTCGTACTGTAGCAGAAGCAATCATGGCTTCTGCCGTTTGGAGGTGATGAATGTTGATAGTTCAACATTAATTTATAAGATTAAAGCAACAGAACAATTTAGAAGATTAAGGGAGTTTCAGGCTACCATTCTTCTTGTCAAAGGGAATACCAGGCCATGTTATTCTGGGGCAAGACCATCGCTTCATACACATTAAAAGCATCAGTGATAATGAACTTGAGGAAATTAATTAATGAAGGACTTTTAGAAGTATTTCGTTTAGTGGATCTGCGAAAGCCGGATGTGTGAATACTAGAACGTTGACCTAAACGAAAGAATTTGACCAGATTCTTATCTGACTGTAACTACTGAATCGATATTTCATTCTCTTTCTAGCACGAATTGTTTTGCTAAATTGAATTTGAAAGGGGGCATATCATCAAATAGAAGTGTGTGCCGAAGCAAGAACTGTTATAGCGATAAATATGCCAACAGATCTTTTAAGATGGACATCTCTCCCGTACGAGATTAAAACTTCCAACGTTATGTTTCAGAGAGAAGCTGAACATTTTCGAAATGACATTGATAATATTAATCTTTATCAAGAGGATATTTATATTAGTACTAAAACTGTTAAATATCTATATATCAAGGTAGATATGTTCATAAAAAGGTGGGAATTATCAGATGAGATGATAAATGAACTTAAGTTTGAGCTAAAGAACGACCGTTTAGGGGAAGGAAGCTGAAGATCAGTTCATTGTTTCGAAGTGAGAATTATGGATGGTAATCTCTGAATGGGAAGCAATTACAATATTTTCTCAAACTTGTCAATTTCTATGACAGATTAATAATTATTGGGAGGCTGACTCCGCTTGCATTACTTCCTGAATATGATCTCCTACATAAATATAAGATATTTAACCCTATAAAACTGCTTTTAGTATCATAGCCCGTTATCCAAACTTATGATATCACGAAAGACATATCTTCAATAACATATGCCAGTGAAAATTCTCTGTCAGAGATGCTTCCATAAGATAACCATCGTGTTTTAGTGTTTCAAAAGATGCATCTAAGCCTGAAACAAGATTCATAGATGATGACAATATGGCCTTGGGCACTACGCTTCCTGCTTTGTAAGGATTTAGAATCTATTTTTAACAATACTTGCAGTCGACGAAAACTACGCGTCTTAAGAAATTTCCTCAAGAGAAAACTGGATTTAATTACGAAATAGGTAAACGCATCTAACACAATATGTTTTGATACTTATTGGGGCTGAATAATGTTCGCTATGTTGAACCTAGTTACTATATGACGTTGCTATTTACATATATTTTGCAAAAAAAAAAGCATCTATGAAATGTTAAAATATATACTTGATATCAGCCATAAAATATATATTAAGGGATGGTGATTGGAGTAAATGTTTTATTGCTCAAAGTCGATTAATGACAGGTAAACAATATTTTGCGAAACTGCAATTGCAGAATGGTATCCATGCAAAAAAACCATAAACCAAGGTATGCTAGATTTAAATCTCAGGTAATAATAAAACTGTGAAACTTAAGGGCGAACAAGACAGTACGATTTCGCCCCCACCTAAAGTCAATAATTGGTGTTTACGGTGGTTTTCTGAAATGAAATTATGAAATTGATAACTTAGTTTTTTGTTTGTTATTTCTATGAAAATACATCATTTTTTTTCTATTATTATATAAGCGTTTTTTTTAAAGCATAAATCCGTCCACAAATACCGTCCACACCCTGTGTATATATATATATATATATATATATATATATATATATATGTATGTATGTATGTGGGAAGCTGGCTTTGGATGAAAGACAATACAAGAGGATGAATTAATTGTGATTTTATTCAACACGTTCCCTTCTCCCATTCGCACACTTATTGCGGCAGTTCTTCAGTTTTTCTAAGACATGTTAAAGAACTAGGAATGTTAGGCCTCCAGCCAGACGTTTCAGAGAAACTTTTCAGCACCTCTTTGCACACACACACACACACACAGACATGTATACATACTACGAATGGTATTAGTGTCGGCCCTTAAATAACGAAAGAGATTTAACGAATTCACTCCCGTGAGATTTGATAGCAGTCACACCATTCCTGTAGTAAATATCATTGTATGCATTCGAGCTTCTCCTACGTGACTGGACTATTTATGTTCACAGTGAGTTAGACAAAAGTGTTTGACCGTTCAGTTGTATAATGCTTCCATGAGAGACAGCATTGCGTGCGACAAGTGTGTTTCTTTCTATGAACACAGTATGACACGACAAACTGTTTACAATGTTAATTCAGGTATCATTAGTTTACACTTAATATGCAGAATATTTTGCTAGACATTTTTGTATATATATATATCTGTGTGAGAAACTTTTATTTTCAGTCAGTGCGATAAAATATATGCGCACGCACAGTAACAAAGGAATCCACATAGACTCACATATACATAGATATATAAATGTAAATATATGCACACACGCGCATATGCACACACACACACACACACACGTCTGTGTGTCTGTGTGTGTGAATATATTTACATGTATATAGGAGTAGCTGTGTGGTAAGTAGCTTGCTTACTAACCACATGTTCCCGGTTCACTCCCACTGCGTGGCACCTTGGGAAAGTGTCTCCTACTATAGTCTCGGGTCGACCAAAACCTTGTGAGTGGATTTGGTAGGCGGAAACTGAAAGAAGCTCATCGCATATATATATAAATGGCGGTGCCCCAGCATGGCCACAGCTCATGAGCTGAAACTGGAAAAATCAAAATCAAATATATAATATATATATATATATATATATATATATATATATATATATATATATATATATATATATATATATATATATATATATATATATGTATGTATATATATATATGTATGTATGTATGTATGTATGTATGTATGTATGTGTTTGTGTCTGTGTTTGTTCCCCCGAACATCATTTGACAACCGACGCTGGTGTGTTTACGTCATCGTAAACTAACGGTTCGGCAAAAGAGACCGATAGAATAAGTACTAGGCTTACCAAGAATAAATCCTGGGGTCGATTTTCTCGACTAAAGGCGATGCTCCAGCATGGCCGCAGCCAAATGACTGAAATAAGTAAAATAATGTATGTATATGTGAGTCTGTATGTGGATTTCTTAGTCTGTGTGTCTGCGCATTTTTTTTTATCGCATTGACACACACGTATACATATGCCCTTACAAAACCGCATATATAGAGAGACGGACACACACTTGTGAATACGCATACACAACAAAGAAGGAAAGGTAAGTAGATCATCAATAAAGAAATGGTGTTATTTGGTGTGGTCATTTTCGTGTGAAATGGTTCTCTTTTAACGACAAAGGTATCTGCAAGCAAGTCTACTTACCAATGTGGTCATAAACACGTTTAGCTGGCTTGTGTTCCTGTATAGAGTTAATGACGGACATAGGAGACTTACGTTGGCCCCAAGTATCTTTAGGATCTCAGTATCATGTGCGTCCCGACTGGTGTTTTTACTGCATCTTTTGCATATCTGCGCGATTTCTTTACGTGCATAGTTCATCTTAGTCGGGATAGGGAAGGCCGATTTATAGTGGACAAAGAGCTCCCGGCAAGAGGGTTTTCTGTAGAACAACGTGTCAATTTTTCCCCAGGAAACATGGATTTTTGGAGAGTTAGTGTGTCCCATACTCAAAATGTTCATTTGCATTTCCTTCACTGGGGTCCTAGGTTAGTGACCTTTGGTTTCTCCTGTTCAGTGGAAATCTTGTTTCCCTTGCGCATCTGTGTTCGATCTAAACAAAAACAGCTGTTATACCCCTCATTAGCTTTAACTGTTGTTCCCTTTTGAGTTGATTTATTGAGTTCAGTCCACATTTTAAGGCAATATTAGTATTCTCTGCTGATTAATTATTGGTGCGAATTTTCCTGTTAAATGTTTCTTTCGCGGGGAACTTCATGTTTATTATTCTTTCTGGGATTCGGCTGATTTTTGTTACAAGGTTGTTCCTTGTAGCTTTCACAGAATTTGGTTCATTAGTGAAATCGATTGCCATGGGTATAATTTTGGTGGTGTATTTTCCATTTCTATTTGTTTTGAAACGAGAAACGTTCTTGCTAGTCTTTGGTATGTTGAGCATATGTTTAGCGGTCATACTCTATCCTAAAACGTTGTTTTTTGTTGAGTTTCCTGACGAATGAGTTGTTTGAATCATGTTATTTCTTAAACTCCTTTTTATAATTTATTATCATTATTTCTTTACCATAATTACAAGGCCACGGATTCTGCGTTTGCACAATATGCTTTCTAGAATTCCAAAGCGTTTTGTAAGTGTAGCCCTTATGTTTTATTTGATACACGCTTCTTCCATTTATTAATCAATCTCTTTATATTTGTTTTCATTGACCTAAGGTCGTAATCTTAGAAGTTCTATTTCCATATTCATTTTGTTTATACTCATTCGTTACTGCAGTTTTCTTTGTTGTTCTGGCTCTACAGTCACTGCTTTTATTTGCAGTTTACGGGGTGAAGCCAGTGGGGTGAAGTTCATCAATTTATCATTAATGTCGGATTTGCAGTTCTTCTTTATCACGTTGCAATAGGCAAATTTTCTAGCCATTAGTTGCTTGTTACAGAGGTGTTCCATTTTATATTGAGTGATATATAACAATGTTGGGGAATCGATTATTTCCATTTCTGTTATGGGGCATATGATGTTAACCGACATTTGTCTCTTCAACCCCGAAATCGATTTGCAAAACATTTAACACACTACACAGATGGAATTACCCGGTCGAGAAATGACGGGCGCTGCATATAGTTGATCTTCGAAGGCATTTTAAACGGTTGACATACCCATCAAGTGGTAAAGTATAGCACATGATATAGAGGTCCTTGCAGAGGCGGAGTGTACAAGAACTAGCCATATCTACACAAATGGCTGAGCGGGCCATGTGTGTTTGGAAGGTAATCGGGTTCCAAAGCAGGCTGCTTTACGGGTTCCAAAACTGGCTGCCTTACGGTGAGCAGTGCAATGGAAATCGTCTTTAGCACAAACAAATTAGAAGGTACAAGGACTACAAGGACTGCATTAAGAGTAGGATTTGAACACTGTCCCCATTAGCTTCACAGAGCCGTCTCAATTGAATCTAAGACCATGTTAAAAGATGCATAGAAGCATTACAGAATGCAATGCAGTCTGCACGCCTGACGTGCCCCTTCCTGCTGACCCACGGTTGCGTAGTCTCTGTTGCAACTGTCTATGTCACGTCTTGCAGTCTTTTCAGTGTTCACAGAGCATTGAGCAGTAATCATGGTGTCAGTGATTTGATACCTAGGGTGATTCATCATGATACTAGTAACCATTTTCAATATTCACAAAGCATCCAGTGAGATAAATTCTCTCACTTACAACTTTTATTATTATACTCTCCAACACCGTTGATTATGTACGATGCAGCAAGCTGCTCCTCAAAAAGGAGATGTGAAATCATAAAATTTTCTAATATCACATAACTACGAACGTGTACTGTGGCACTGTGTTCGTACATTCGTAAATTTATCCTCATGCAACAATGGCATATGTTTACATTAACACTGAAACTGTAAATGCACCCCAAATACACATTTTAAAACAAGAATGACGCATCGCATATAAATATAGAACAACGAATGAATGTTGGAAAATATTGACTATTTTGAAGCAAGAATTGGTAACTAATTTGTCGTTTAAATTGGTAAACCAGAAATAATTGCACACAGAATCTTTTCTTTTTTCTTTTTTCTTTTCTTTGAATGAGATATTATGATGTTTTTTCTCGATGAAGCTGTAATTTTCCGACAAGTAAAATAAGTATAACATTAGTTATAGGTAACCAGTATTTTTTCGTCTTATTTTCGATAATTTGAATTTAAGATACCGGTGGATAATTTGTTATTCAATACTTAGTACTATTTTGTTTCCTGGGTGATGACGAGTGTGTTATTGTCATTGCAAGAATTATCTTTGCTTTTATTTGTTTAACATTGCCGTTTTTGCAAAACTATTATTCTTAATATTTCCATAAATTGGATAATTTACGCTATCATACATTTCCGGCCCAAAACATAATCTACGCAAAACATGGTTTTATGTTTGTATGCCTATATATATATATCTTACATATACACACACATAGATAGATAGATAGACAGATAGATAGATAGATAGATAGATAGATAGATAGATAGATAGATAGATAGATAGATAGATAGATAGATAGATAGATAGATGGACGGATAGATAGATAGATAGATAGATAGATAGATAGATAGATAGATAGATAGATAGATAAATAGATAGATAGATAGACAGATAGATAGATAGATAGATAGATAGATAGATAGATAGATAGATAGATAGATAGATAGATAGATAGATAGATAACTAAATAGGTTGGTGAATAATGCTCGTTTCCTTGCAATCAAGTTGCGTTTCAATGATTTTCGCCGTCATTGATTAAGATAATCCAGATTAAATTAATCCGCACTAAAATATCAAATAGTTATGTGTATATAATACCAGATGAGGACACGTGTCTGATTACTAATCTTTCTTGTAACGTAACATTCCATTAACATTATCTCAATTTATGTAATCTCTTAACTATGCACATCAGAAATCTACATCAAATGCTTTATCCTACTACGTTAATCTTTATCTCTCATCAACCAACATCAAGTATTCCACCATATTGTTCTTCATTCACTCAGTGTCGTTACTCAACATTCCTGCGTTGTTTTTTTTGTACATCATTTTTACCGGTTGATCAACCGTGAATCATGATATTTTCTCAAGGAAATTTCTTCATTGTCTGTTTTCCCAACCCACCTAGAAGAGGAGAATGTCGAAGATGGATTTACATAAATGTTTTGAAACCACCATTCCTTGATATTCAGCTTTGACTACAGCTTTAGCTAATCGCATTTTTAATTTGCAACAATATCTGAGATTATAGCAATTGTCTTCCGTTATTTTGGGGATAAATGATGGATAAATAGTTAAATAAATCGCTAAAATACAGACCAAAAGTTGTGAAGTTTGAAAATTAATTGGGTGAGCCTTCATATCTCGCATTATTTCCTCCTCTATTTTTATATATCCTCCTCTATTCTTTCCTTATGAGAGATACTCAGCCATGTCGTTATCTTATTGATGAATGAATTACCGGGTGTTGTCTATGCATGGCTACCTTTGCTAGAGCTAGAGTATTGATACGGTTGTTTTATATTATCCCCACCGCCCATTTTGGTGGTTATAAATTTAGTCCATCTCCTTCCCTTGCCATCACCATTCGGTTCTTCTTAATGTTCATCACGTTGCAAGCATTTAGGAACAATCTTCTCTGGCTATTTTCGGAAACCGTGGAATAACCCGCTCTACTCTAAACCAAGCCCCTAAACAGGTAAAATCTAGCTCAACAGCAGAGCGGAAAGTATTACATCAGCGAGGAGTATTTATTCAACTCTTAATAATGAAATCAGAAAATAAAATACTGAAGGAATATTGAGCTTATCGGAAGTAGAAATCACTCATTGATGACTGGGCAATTAAGGAATGCCAAACATCGATTTGACACATATATGAGACAATTAATCTTTCCTCGTATAAGTAGAAGGCCAGTAGTATTGGAAGGGAGCGAGTAAACGATATCATCGACCTTAGTGTTTAATTGGTATTTTTATTTATCGATTCCTATAGAATGAAAATCTGATTTGATTTCGGTGGCATTCAAACCCAGAAAGTAAAGTGTCGGAAGAAACTGTGCAAATCAATTTGTTCGATGCACTAACGACTCAGCCAAGTCAGGCATAAGTTAAATATAAGAATGGAATGAACTAATTCCTGATGTTTTTCTTGCCATCATTGTTTTTGCCATTATTTATCCTAGGGTCAAGGCGGGGAGCTGGCAGAAATTTAATCCGGATTATCTTAAGGCAAAATGCTTAGCGGTATTTCGTCTGCCGCTACGTTCTAAGTTCAAATTCCGCCGAGGTCGACTTTGCCCTTCATCCTTTCGGTGTCGATTAATTAAGCACCAGTTGCGTACTGGGGTCGATCTAATCAACTGCCCCCCCTCCCCCCAAAACTCGGGCCTTATGCCTAGAGTAGAAAATAATATTTTATTCGTAAATTATACACGAGTTGAATTGTTCTGCCATTAATATATTCTTAGGAAAGATTTGCGAACGTCTTGTTTTCCAACCTCAATAAATATATTTATCATATGATGATGGTCACATTTCACGGCCTTACCATTTGGGAATTGGTTAGATTTTATTAATTCATTATTTTACAAAATAATTTAATTGACATTGATTTATTCCTTTTTGTAGGAACGATTTGTTGTCGTGGTTCATTTATTGACCTCAATAAATGTTTCTATGTTCTGACATACGCATTTTATGGAGCCATTTCTCTCTCTCTCTCTCCCTATATATATATATATATATATATATATATATATATATATATATATATAGATATATATACATATACACTGTACAACACTTAACAAATAAATCATTCTACATTTCTACATTACTATTCTAGAAATGTTTTGCTGCGAAAGCACAATATTACTGGCTATTTTAGGCAACAAACCAAATGACTTAAATATAGAATAGTGTTACAGACTGGATATAAAGTCAAGTACTACTTATTACAATATGGCTATAAACTGTGCAGATGATATGTGGTACTATTTTAATAGATGCCGCCGAAGAGCTACACTTGGATTCTCTTTATTCATGATATCTAGCTTATTCTTTTATACACTGGGATATTTGGTTCTTCTATTTTCATGTTCAAAACCAGATCATTTGTTTACGAATTGACTTATTTGTTAACCTCGTTTTGCAGACTTTCCTCTCAAACTTCTTTCTGATTTCGTTGCACTGCTTTACGACGTCTGCAAAATATAAACATATCAATTAAATTTTTGCTTATTAAAATATTGCTTTAATTTATGTACAACTAGTGTTCGGAGCTTCTTTTGTCTGGACAATGTACCTGATTTGAAATCATGACCTGAACGGAAACAATAAAATCATGGGCAAATCAGGATAATCATTTAACACAACATACACAGTAAGCTTCTGATCTTACCGAGTTTTGTTTTACAAATATTATCTTAGCTTATATTTGGAAAACAAAAATAATTCTAAGTAAACAGAAACTATATTTACACAGTTGTTTTATTCTATACTCTCTTGCACCAAATCATCCAGCAATCACTTCTGTTTAGATATTTGCTTGCAGAATTATCAATATTACCAATTTTGTAAGGTAAATTAATAACGAATTCGAGAATTCATTTTTACAGAAAATGATATCAGGCTTTGGTGCATTATCTGTCATGTTTCTGCGCAGCGCTGACAAAATATTCTACTTGTATTTTAATCCAAATAATGGCTTCGTTTCAAAAATTAGTCCAAAAGTGTTGTAATATGATATTTCTAAGGAATACGCTACCGTTACTCTAAATATGCAGTATAACCCATACTGATCTCTTTACATCGCCCACCCCTTGTTAGTTCATAATGTCCCCGAGAGAGTACACTGTTGACGTAAAGAATCGCGGATCTAAAATTATATAACGTTAACATTATTCCTTATGCCACTACGACCCGATCGCTGAGAGACAGTGCAGTCAAGTCAGTGCAATCAAGTCAGTGGTGAAATTTAAGATATTTGATGTAAATATTTTATAATTTATATACGATACTACTTCGGGATAAAACAAAAATTAATGTAATGGAAAACTGAGACGCATCATCTAGTGGAAAATATTACAGTTATAGTTTGCTGTAGTTGTTTGACCTCAAGTCGCTTTTGATGAAACAGAACCATGAACATAATGTCTTGCTGTTAGGTAGAGTGCATCGAGAACGTGTTACCGTTTATAATATTTTGTTGAATAGTATGATGTAATTTGAAAGAGATTACACTGTTATTTCTGGCAAGTTTCGTGACCATGTAGAGGCTACCGCATTGACTTGACGAGGGAACCAGTAAGAAACGAACTCACAATATCTGGTTTCATACTTTTATAGTCATTCTAAATTATGAGCAAAATTGTGGCATGTCAGCACTTTTGTTTAATTACGTGAGCATGAACCATGTTCTGAAGTCAGTTTTCACCGGCCATTGTGAACCTTATCAATATCTAGTGTCACAGCCATTCAAAAGAGATAATAATTTTGGAATATGCCAATCAGAATACTAAATATTAACTTGCATATATTGAATAACTATTTGTGATGCATAAATGGAATTGAAAGGAAAACTATATCAATTATGGCACTAAGTATCAACAAAGTTTGCACAGTTATTAACGCGTTTAAGAGCTAGGTGGCAGACTCATTTATTGCAGTGCAATTCTTTCATTATAAAGCCTTCTCAAGCATCTAATTTAGTAACATTCTACGAATATGAGTGGATATATGAAATATTGATTTTGCAGGGACAGATAACGCTTAACTGCTCACATATAAAGAAAGTATTTTCATTATACGTCCACCAGTAAGTAGACGTTAGACACTGTTACCTACAGTGGTAAATCTACAAATGATGCCAAAAAGTTTCGCTCTTCTATTAATGCTGTTACACATTAATGAAATATATAAAAGTCGCAGACACATAACTGAACCAGGAATGCACGCACATTCCGATGCAAACTAAAAGTGAAGTCAGAATGTATATAGAAAGTAGAAATAGAAATAGGAGCATATATATATATTTATTGATATATGATACTTTGTTCGTGTGTAAAATGCTATCAGACTTTCATTAATTCGGGTATACTCGAATTCGCATATGCAGTAGCTTACGCAAACATTTGTGTACGAAAAGATAAAGCAGCGATGCAATTTGAAGTTAGACAATTTAGTCTATTAGGAAGTATTATAAAGTCTCTCTTTTTCTCTCCCTTCCTTCCCCTTTCTTTCTTTCTCTCTCTCTCTCTCTTTCTGGGATATGAATTTGACTTTCCAGCCACATGGTTCCGGGTTCATTCCCACTGGGCAAGTGTCTTCTACTATAGCATCGGTCCGACCAAAATCTTGTGAGTGGATTTACCAGATGGAAACGGAAAGACGCCCATCGTGTATATATATATATATATATACAAAATAAGAAAATGGAGAAATACATCCAAATCAAATATCAATTACCAGATAATACCCATGGTTTAATAAAGTATGTGATTGGGTATTATCTGGTAATTGATATTTGATTTGGATGTATTTCTCCATTTTCTTATTTTGTATTATGAATTTGTGGTAAAACAATTTATCGTTGCCCATATAATGCAGTAAATGAATTAATTGCATCGCAATTCTTAAAATTTATGTATTAACTTTGTTGGGTACTTCACTAGCAGTATATTGGATATATGGTATCCCATGGAGGGTTGCATTTACAACCCCTATCTCAAGTTATATATATATATATATGTATATATATATATATACATGATGTATATGTATATGTATTTATGTATATGTATATATTTTTGTCTTTGTATCTGTGTTTGTCCCACCACCATCACTTGACTATCGATGCTGGTGTGTTTATGTCCCGGTAACTTAGCGGTTCGGCAAAAAGAGGGCGAGAGAATAAGTATTAGGCTTAATATGGATAAGCCCTGTGACCGATTTGTTCGACTAAAACACCTTCAGGTAGTGCTCCAGGTTGGCCGCAGTCAAATGAATGAAACAAATAAAAGAATAAAATAATACATACATAGTATGTATTATATTATTCTTTTATACACACACACACACACACACACACACACACACACACATGTCCAATCGTCAAAACTGCAATGAGGATCACCACTAAACTTATTGGAATTTAATGCAAGAATTTGGAAATTGTGCCGTTTGGAAACGCCAATCTGTTACTGGAATATATCCATAGGATTTCCGTCGAGGTTGACTTTGCCTTTCACCATTTTGGGGTCGATAAATTAAGTACCAGTTGCAAACTGGGGTCGATCTAATCGTTTGGCCACACCCGCAAAATTTCGGGTCTTGTGCCTAGAGTAGAAAAGAATATATCCATAGGATGATCAACCATCCCGAAACAAACAGTTTTAAAGTCTCCGTTCCCATCTACTTCCTGAGGAATTTGAATATTTTCCTTATTTTGAATATCGTAATAATAATTTACAACGTAGCGAATTTACCAGAAAGATTAGATTTTTGCAAAGAATAGATCACATTTAAACAAAACGAAATAAATGCTACTAGGAAGAATCTTCTTTAAGAAGAAGATTTTTCTACCCATGTAGCTAAAATATACTTTGAACTGCTGGAAAAATATTCTTCGACTCAGCGCAAATTGTGTCCTGTTGAAAATATTAGAAAATATACGTATCATAAATATATCCGTTTCAATTTTCAACAAGCTTTACCAAAATCTCTTCGTCAAAGTATATTCAAACCTTATTCTATACGGCTGAATGAACGCCTACTTAAATACTGATGCATATCTGTTGAAACTGTTTACAATCACACAGTGATAGCTTGTAAAACGTCTATATATTATGCACCAGATTAAATTCAAATATGCTCATATCGATGAATACTAAATGTAGATGCTCGTTACATATTTCGGAGTCATCTTAGAAGTGTTAACACGATTTTGATAATCGATTTTACAATTATGTTATATTATATTTATTATATTTCATTCTCTATCTATCTGTCTATTTATCTATCAATCTATATATTTATCTATTGATTTACCTACCTACCTACCTACTTATCTATCTATCTATCTATCTATCTATCTATCTATCTATCTATCTATCTATCTATCTATCTATCTATCTATCTATCTATCTGGAAATAATAATGTACAAACTCAAAATAGGTGTATAAATATATACACAAATAAAATCCATATATAAGATAAAGAAAAGTATCCTTAACAAGGGGATGCTGAAATTATACGATAAGAAACACACAATGATAAAATTAAAATGGTGAATTCCAACTAAACTGATAAAAATGAAAAATTTAATATCTGAAAAACTATCTGCTGAAAGAAAACCTACAAGCGATAAAAATTAAGATCTACAGATGAAACTTTAAAAAAATTACAAATTCTTCACAACTACACCAAGTATTTGTTCACTTGATTCAGTGTTAGGAAATAGAAATATATTTCAGATACAGTAGAACTGATAAAAATAAACCGTTCTGGAGCTGAATGAAATAGGTTACGCAATAATATTCCACTATAAAGTGTAAAATACTCAGTGACCTATCGATTTGTTCTTTAGAGGTTGACACAGTGAAATGTGTATGTGTATGTATGCGTGTTTGTATGTGTATCTATAAGTATACATATATATACATTATGACGAAAGCATGGCTTTGTGGTTATGAAATTGACTACGCATTCATGTAATCTGATATTCTAAAACAGGCATCTCCTTCTTGGCAAAGATTTTGCATTGTGAAAAAAAACGTCTAGACTGCTAATAAACGGTGATAATGTGTGTGTTTGTGTGCACCTGTATGCATTTATGAATGCATACATACATATATATATGTATATATATATATATATATATATATATATATATATATATATATGTATACGTATACGTATATGTATATGTATATATATATATTATATATATATATATGTGCGAATGTATGTAAGTATGTCTGTAAAACGCAGATTCATACTTTCGTCATAGGATTGCTTCATTTGTAATGTTTCAAGGTTATAAAGTGCGCAGTGTATGGATGTAATCATTCTGATCACACTATGACGCATTTGCATTATAGAGCGTGGCTGCGGAGACTATGAAAACACTCAGTTACAAGACAGATGAACATAATTTGGGGAGCTTCTGCTTCTGCTTTGCTATTCCATATATTTTGCTTCCTGTCAATAGCAAAACAGTGCAAATCTTTATATATAAAAGTGAAGTTTTGTGTCTGTCTCCTACGATTTAGATTCCTAACTACTCCCACATTTTGCGGTGCAGTGTAACCAAAAGCGGGTATCTTATAGTCGTTATTCATATCGAGCCCTTTCTGGGTATTAGCGCGCGTCTACGATGAGTCTACGATTTAAAAAAAAGTTTACCATCATTTTTTCTTATTTTTAATGCATTTTTTTTATATTACATAAGGGAAGTAACTCTCTAAAAATGCTTATATAGTTATTTCCCTTACAAACCCGAGCAACGCCGGGCGATACTGCTAGTGTATTCATAAATATATTGCGAAGGGAAAATTCATAACAGCATGTTGAATAAGTTACTTATAAGAAACTTTCTTAACATGGTGTGAAAATGAATTCATTTAAGTGGAAAGTGTTTAAAAATGTGTGAAATTATATTTTGCTATAAAAATGCTGAATGTAAGTAATCATTCGTTGTTCACAAATTTCTTTTTCTCGCTGTCCTATATTTACGATATCAACTGGCGCGTTTTCTTTGAATTTCCTATCCAATGTGTTTATTTGCGCGGTTTTCATTTTGCGTCTGGCGATTCTTTTATGCTGTTTATGTATGTATGTATGCATGTATGTATGAACGTCTGAATGTATGTATGTACGTATGTATGCGTGCATATATATACATATATATATAACATTCTTTTATGCTGTTTATGTATGTATGCATGCATGTATGAATGTATGTACGTATGTATGCGTGCATATATATACATATATATATATATATATATATATATATATATATATATATATATATATAACATTCTTTTATGCTATTTATGTATGTATGCATGTATGTATGAATGTATGTATGTATGAATGTATTCGTGCATATATATACATATATATACATAACATTCTTTTATGCTGTTTATGTATGTATGTATGAATGTATGTATGTACGTATGTATGCGTGTATATATATATATATATGTATAATATATGTAACAAAGTGTAAACGTGTATGTATATATACACAATCAGAAATGCACAGACAGCAACATACATATACATGCGTACCTCTACTATATGTGTGTGTATGTTTGTGTGTAGAAAGGTGTGTGTGTTTATATTGGTGTTTAGCGGGTGTTTTTGCATTTATAGAAGATGCATCGGTGAGCGTGTTAGATATTAACGGTTTTTAGATATGTTGTAGCTTAGCAGTTAACTACTTTTAATATTCTTATAAATTAGCGGAAATAATTATCTAATCAGGCGAATCGAATCGATGACCTGTCAGTCCGGGGCATCTTGTGGTTGAGAACCTAGACCCTATCCCAGTCCACGTTAAACGATCTCATAAATTTTCAATTTAAAGTTCGCTTCTATTCCTCTATACTCTGGGCGATGTTTTCGCTTTACTCGTGAGCGATGAATTCTCTTTTCATATTTTCAAGGTTAATACAGGTATTGATGTACGATTCTGCAAATGAATACCTCTGTCTATTAATGTTAAGCAGTTTACATGAGATTTCTATCTTTCAGGAACATATAGGAGTCTATTATTGTCCAGAAGACGGTTTGAAATGTAGTGGACCTCCTAAGCTTCGCACAGGGAATAACCATTGATTAGGTGTAGTAAAGCAAAGTTGTGACGGAACTGATCGTTAATTAAACTTTAATATTTTAAAAGTGATTGAATTTAAGAAATAATACAAAAGACTAGATCTGATCAAAGATGTGAGAAATGCACTACTCTCGTACCTGTTCTCACCTATCTGCACAGGAGTACATTAGAAATAGCAAAATTTATTGTCTTAAGGTAATGAAACGAGAAGAGCTCGTCTACTCGGTACTTTGGGATAACCATAGAAGTCGTTGCAGTTGTTCTTGATGCTTGTAGATGTAGCTATTAGGGTGTTTGTATGCTAAGACATTAAGGGTTCGAATTGAAGGACGTTACACGTTTTCATCAAGTTCATTAATTGGTCACATACAAACGCTCTCATTGCCTCATGTCTTTGAAAGCAAAATGTATTTGGTGCTTTTGCTTACACCGTACGGATGCGTGTGAATTTGAGAAGAAGCATTTTAGGCGAGTTCTCTGTTGTTTTGCATTCACGCGCGTTTTTGAGGTTGAAACAAAACGAGCAACCAGTGCGGTGGCTTCATCGGTAAAGTGGCTACATCGATAAATGCTTCATTACTGAAACTTGAATGGCAATCGACAGTTTTACATTTCCAATAACGACTGCATCGAAGCAAACATGTCAGAATTCTAACCATCAATAAAGATCCTTCGTATGAAATAAATACGTATATAAATATGTATATCTCTGCATATCAGTTGACAGAGACATTAACTCACGCAGAATATATCCTTGCTTGTGAATATAATCATTCTTTCTTGGCGTGCATTAGCATTTGAAAATAGCAGTATATGAATACTTTCACTCTATTCACATACAATTTGCGCAATCACATAATGCACCCTTCCTTCGTCTTGCCCTTTATCCGTCTTTATATATTCTGTGTGTTTGTGTGTATGCGCGTGTGCTTGTATGTAGGTGTGCCTGTGTATGTGTTAGCACGTATTTAATTACGTAGACTGACCTCGCCACGTTTACCCAGTTACCAACACTTAATTCACCGAATATATGGAACCTTGTCGTCCTATCACTTTCTATATTCATCTGTCAACGTACGAGCATACAAACATACATATCTACATACAAACATACATACATACATACATACATACAGACAGACAGACAGACAGATATACATGTTGGCTGTCAGTTCATAAACGAGAATGACCTTTACTGAAAAATTATGATACCCTCGATATTAAAACAATGGCTGTCAGCAATTCCCAGGCTGAAATTTAAAACGAATAGCAGCTTGAACGACACTGCTGAGATTCCCACTTACAAAGCTAAGGACTCCAAACATAAGCAAGAGGTTTGCAGTGACATGAGTTCCTATCTCCTTGAGAGTTGTGTAGACAAAGACGAGAGTTCTCTCACTCCCAGCTGTTGCATGACCGTTAACACTTCGGAGTTTATCCGCTCTTTGATAGGTTTTGTTTATCGCCCTGCAGGTTGTCCACAGAAAAACCACCTCCATACCAAACAGGTTTCGTAGGGTTGCCGGTTCTGTCGCCGGCTACTCGATTATGCGCCACGTTGTTCTGTTTTACAAGTTACCAATAACATTTAGATTGACTTGACGCAACATATACACTCATACGTGCAAATGTACGCTTGTACGGGATGTGAATATCCTTTTAAAAATTGACAGCTGTACCGGAATCCCCAATCACCACATCTATTTCTTTATTACCCACAAGGGGCTAAACACAGAGGGGGCAAACAAGGACAGACATAGGTATTAAGTCGATTACATCGACCCCAGTGCGTAACTGGTACTTAATTTATCGACCCCGAAAGGATGAAAGGCAAAGTCGAACTCGGCGGAATTTGAACTCACAACGTAACGCAGACGAATTACCGCTAAGCATTTCGCCCGGCGTGCTAACGTGTCTGCCCACATCAAGACAATAAATTCACTTTGTGCACTTCGCTTTCTAAGTAAAGGCTTAAGCGACAATCTGCATCCATCAACTCGCCTTTTCAGAAAAAGTAATCAGGCAGGTAATTCGCACATTACAAATACATTTGTGTAAGCGGAACGGACAAAATATGCAAAAATCGTTCTCAATCCAGAATGTGACTTCGTTATTGTTACGCACTTTGCAATGTTGGAGCTATGTATCCTTGATATGTACCAGTTCCTTCTTCTGAGGAAGAATTCACATAATGTGTGTGTATATGTATATAACATCAAACACACATACACACACGCGGGTGCACACGCACAAATATATATATATATATACACACACACACACGCACATATATATATACACACATATGCATCTACGTATTTAATATATATATATATATATATATATATATATTATATATAATTTAATTTCAAATTTAAAATAAGGGTGAGAAATTAGATATTAATTTAATTAATTGGTGTGAAATCGATTTTAATTAAATTAATATCTAATTTCTCACCCTTATTTTAAATTTAAAATTATATATATATATATATATATATATATATATATATATATATATACATACGCATATGCATATATATCTGTATGCATATGCATGCAGTATATATGTATATGTATGTATAAATGTATAATATATATGTGTGTTGGGGGTGCGTGTGTGTGTGTGTGCCCCAACGTCACTTGACATCGATGCTTGTGTGTTTACGTCCCCGTAACCTAGCGGTTCGGCAGAAGAGGCCGATACAATAAGTACTAGGCTTACAAAGAATAAGTCCTGCGGTCAATTCGCTCGACTGAAGGTGGTGCTCCAGCATGGCCGCAGTGAAAATGACTGAAACGAATAAAATAATAAAAGAAGATACATAGATGAACACACACATGCACCCCTCCCACACACACACGTACACTCACACGTACACTCACACGCACATATATACAGAGTGATTAGAAAGGTACTGCTTATTTTGAAATACTCTTTTATTCTTTCACTCTTTTACTTGTTTCAGTCATTTGACTGCGGCCATGCTGGAGCACCGGCTTTAGTCGAGCAACTCGACCCCGGGACTTATTCTTTTTGTAAGCCCAGTACTTATTCTATCGTTCTATTTTGCCGAACCGCTAGGTAACGGGGACATAAACACACCAGCATCGGTTGTCAAGCAATGCTAGGGGGACAAACACAGACACACAAACACACACACCCATATATATATATATATTATATATATATATATACATACATATATACGAGGGACGTTCAATAAGTAATGCCTCTGTCCCACTTGCAGTTGTTTGATCTAGCTGAAATTTTGCATGTGCAATCATTTATATCTCTATAGAGTAAGTGGCAAATTACAGCTCTGAATTAATTGTGGTTTCTGATTTACACGTGTTTGAACCGAGTCAAGTGTGAAATGGAGCCTGTTGAGTGTCGAGCAGTGATACGGTTTTTGTATTTGAAAGGACGCACACCACGGGAGACTTTTGATGAAATGAAAGTAACTTATGGTGATGATGCCCCATCATATGACCTTGTAAAACGCTGGCATCGTGAATTCAAACATGGTCGGAACTCTGTGGAAACAGCTCCCAGATCTGGTCGCCCCCTTCTGCCATTGATGAGGCATCTGTCCGGCAAGTTGAGGCTGCCATTTTGGAAGATCGACGCATAATTATTCGCCAAATAGCACATGAGGTCAGGATTGGTACCGGGTCTGTGGAAACTATCATTCATGACCATTTGCATATGCAAAAGGTGTCTGCCAGATGGATTCCCAGGTTGCTCACGCCTTTCCAGAAGCAAGAACGCGTCGAGTGCTCGAGGGTGAATTTGGAGATGTGCCAAGAAGATGAGTCAAAATTTTTCAAAAGACTGATTACACAGGATGAAATCTGGGTCCATCACGATGATCCAGTCAATGCAGTGGAGGCACCGTGACTCACCCCCTCAAAAGAAAGCAAGGGTGCAGCCCTCCGCTGGCAAGGTCATGCTCACAGTCTTCTGGGACCAGGACGGAGTAGTGATGACAGATTTCCTGGCAAAGAGTACCACAATTGCAGGAGCCTATTAGCTTCACTTTTGAGGAAATTAAGAGAAGTTATCAAAATCAAGAGGCGGGGCAAGATCAGCAAAGGCATCCTCCTCCTGCAGGACAACGCTCCGGTCCACAACTCGCTTGTCGCCAGATCAGAAGCACAGGCGTATGGCTATGAGCTCCTCCCCATCCCCCCTACATTCCTGACCTTGCACCCTCTGATTTTCACCTCTTCCCAATCATGAAGTTGTTTTTGAAAGGAAAGCGTTTCCCAGATGATGCAGCCTTGATTTCCGAAGTCACGTTGAGGTTGGAGGACCAAGCTGGGTTCTTCTACAAAAACGGTCTCCAGAGCCGCATCAAACGATGGGAGAAATGCGTAACTCTGGGTGGTTCCTATGTAGAAAAAGACTAATAACTGTGCCAAGTTTCGTTGTTCTACTTCTATGGGAAGTGGGTCAGGGGCATTACTTATTGAACGCTCCTCGTACATATATACGACGGGCTTCTTTTCAGTTTCCGTCTACCAAATTCACTCACAAGGCTTTGGTCGGCCTCAGGCTATAGTAGAAGACACTTGCCCAAGGTACCACGCAGTGGGACTGAACCCGGAACCATGTGGTTGGTAAACAAGCTACTTACCACACAGCCACTCCTGCACCTATACCTACAAATTATTTATTAATTGTAAATTTTTTTCTCAATTTATGTTTGTTTGTTAGTCTCTAATTTGTATTGCTCTTGTCGTTCGTGAATGGCGGAATGCCCAGTTCCCCAGTATATGGGATGGGTTGAGTCCCGACTTAACACCCCGTGACATTTTTCTTTGGCGTTCGTTAAAGGAAGACGTTCACTGTGCCAAACCAAAGACTTTAAAGAACTTGAAGGGCGAATACGAGAAATTATATGCCTTCTATCCCTCCAGAGATAATGGTGAAGTCAGTTGACGCAATTCCGCTGGTGGCGACGTCTGGAGCCCATATCGAATTTTAAATAAAACCTCATACTGAAAGCTTTGCTCACATATCCATTTTTAACTATAACTATTTTCAAACAGCCGCTTACTTTTCAGTCACCCTGTATATATTCTATTTCAGTTTTTGCCTGTCGCATCTGAAGACAACACTTGTATTATGTCAAAAACTTATATAACACGACATCCTAATTATCGCAAATTACTTCCAGACGTTTGGTTTAGGAGAATTATAGTCTTTAGAAATTATATCTTCACCATAATAACAACTCTTCATTTCTTACCATTGTCTCCTCACGTAATGTTATGTAACAGTTTCATGTTTTACTTAATTTATAAAACTCAGGTCCACTAATTCCTGAACAATATATTTCTTAGATCCAAGATATCCTTAAACACTAAATTCTCTGGGTCAGCTGCTTTAGCAAGTCCCCCAAGGAATTTCTCCTCTTGATTAGGAAGTTAAATGAACTTCTTTTCCCCGATGATAGCCTTTTCGGTTGAAACGATTTCCGAATCAGAGAGGGAAAGATTATGAATAAAGTGTATACCGTGTGTATGTATGTGTTCGTGCATGTGTGCTGTTGTGTGTATGTATGTATGTATGTATGTATTTACGTGTGTATGTGTGTATTTCAGTGCATGTGTGTGTATCTGCGTGTGTGAGTGTGTATTTGTTTAGGTTTTGTATAATTTATACATATATAGATAGATAATTGTATGTCTGAAATTATATGATGGTGTATATTTTATATATATATATCTATTTTATATACACATATGCATATATATATATATATATATATATTGATAGATATATTAGATATATATATATATATACACGCACATATATATACATGCGTGTGTGTAAATAAAACAAATATAATATATATATACATATATATACATATACATAATATACGTATACATATATGTACACACACAAATACACACACTCACACACATATATATATTTCTATATATACACAGGATATATTCCTACTCGAAGTCTCTTTTGTTGGTGCATGGTTGATGCAGTGATATACACACTGAAGTGAGTGATTATTCATTCCGAATCTAATTATAAATACCGACATAAAATCCACATATCTCGTAGAAAAAAAGAACTGCATTAGTCACATAGGATTTCGGATGGATGAAAGACTCATAGAAATCGTTTGAAAGCTAAATCATACTTCCGTTAACGTCTCACAATAATTACTGTATCTCGCCGTATTACTGACGCCTGAAATTACTGGTAGCAGCAGAAACACCAACTACAAAGTCAGAACTGCGCGTAACCAATATTCTACACCAGCGCAATAACTATATAATTGTATGTTGAGGATGAGCGAGAGGAAAGGACTTACTTTTTGAATGACAATCAATTCGAACGAGCAACGTGTAACTATACATAATAGTATGTTGCGTGTTCCACTGATGTTATGACACCAACAACAACAAGAACAAGAACACTAGCGACACCAATGTCAACGATGCTGGTTTACCACTGTGTTAATAACACAATCAGAATGAGAAGAACACCGTCGGAAATATCAGAAATCAACAGTGACAGCAGCACAATGCTAATAATAATTATTATCATAATAACAACAACAATAATAATAATCTAATAATAATATAATAATAATAATAATAATAATAATAATAATAATAATACAACAACACAAGAACAATAATAATAAAATATATTAATAATAATAATAATAATAATATAATAGAAAAGAAGAAGAAGAAGAAGAAGTCACTCACTGCAGCAACCAACGGCAGAAGATTGGAATAGAAGTCACTGCAGCACCAACGGCAGAAGAATTGGAAGAATTCTGGGGAGAAATATGGTCGGCGAACGAACCACCACAAAAAAGGAGTATCAAAATAACAAACTCGGCATCTGAACAAACTTGGACCCCCATAACAACTAAGAGGTCACCCAGGCACTGCAAAGACTAAGCAACTGGAAGGCACCTGGGCATGACAAGATCCCCAACTTCTGGTTGAAATATCTAACAGAATGCACAAAAAGCTGGCTGAAAACTTTAACAACGTACTAGCAGAGCCAGAGATAATGCCTGAATGGCTCACGAAGGGGAAAACCATCTTAATTCCCAATCAATGAAACAGAAAACCAGAAAACTACAGACCAATAACCTGCCTCCCTACTATTTTCAAGGCATTTACTGCAGTGATATCACAAAGGCTGAACAAGCACCTGGACGAATACAAATCTGTTTCCCAGAAGAGCAGCAGAAGGATTCCGCAAAGGCTCATATGGCTGTAAGATCACTAATTATAAATAAAGCCATAACTGAAGACAGCCACAGAAAGAAGAAAGGCCTCAGTATGGCTGGATTGACTACAAAAAGGCGTTTGATAGCATCCCCCCCCCACTGGATCCTCGAAACACTAGCCATTAACAAAGTAGCACCAACAATCATAAAATTCATAGAGCACTCTATGATAAATGGGCAACCAGTCCTACACAAACTCCAAACATACCACACCTGCAAAAATATCTACTTCAGAAGGAAGGAAAACTGATCCAGATAGCGGCAAAACACGAGCAAAACAAAAAACTGTTCTCAGTATTTAAGGAAGCTGACAAATACAAACAAGAAATCATACCACCTAATAAACATGAAGAAGAAGAAGAAGAAGATGAAGAAAACACAAGCTATAAAAAAAATGAAATCCAAACTAAAAATTAGAACGCAACGAACCATGATAAAACGATGGCAAGAAAAGCCCCTTCATGGTAAATACTGGACTAAACTAAACGCAAAAGAATAGACAAAGAAAAATCCCAGCAATGGTTGAGAAGCTCAGGACTCAAAGCAGAAACAGAGGGATTTTTAATTGCAGCACAAGACCAAAGCCTCCCCACCAGAAATTACCAAAACATGTAATGAAAAGAAATATTACAAGTACTGCAGAATATGTGGAGATGGACAAGAAACAATAATCATATTATCTCTAGCTGCCCAGTCCTGGCTAAGATGAATATATTCCAAGACATGACAGAGTTGGAACTTACATACATTGGAAGCTATGCCAACATTATGGAATAACAACAGAAAAAAGATGGTATAGGCACACACCAGAAAAGGTCACAGAAAATGAGAAAGCAACCATACTCTGTGATATGCCGATACACACAGATAGAGAAATTAAGGCCAACAGACCAGATATAGTTGTCAGAGACCATGAAGAAAAAAAATGCTTTCTAATTGATGTATCAGTACCGGCAGATGACAACGTGTCTCTAAAAGAATGGAGAAACTCTCAAAATACAAAGACCTGGAATAGAGGTAACTAGAATGTGGAATCTGAAAACAGAAACAATTCCTATCATAGTAGGTGCATTAGGCATGATAAAAAAAATATTCAGACAAATACATAACAAAAACACCACAGGACTTACAAACACATATAACATACAGAAAATGCAGTACTAGGCACTGCACACACTCCTACGCAGAACACTTTCATCAATAACCATCAGAGCATCACAACAAATCACAGCACATACCCAAGGCACACAGAGCTGCGCTCGGTAGTGAAGTGAAAGCACGCTATAAAAATAAAATTAAACTACTGAATAATATAATAATAATAATAATAATAATGGGAAGAAGAAGAAGAAGGAAAAGAAGGAGGAGAAGAAGAAGAAGAAGAAGAAGAAGAAGAAGAAGAAGAAAAAGAAGGAGGAGAAGAAGAAGAAGAAGAAGAAGAAGAAGAAGAAAAAGAAGAAGAAGAAGAAGAAGAAGAAGAAGAAGAAGAAGAAGAAGAAGAAGAAGAGGAGTTTTTGGCGCAAGATCAACCTCACGCAGATGGAAACTTAAGTTTGCTTTACCAAACTATTTCTGCTTTTGATCAGTATTGTCTATTGTCTATCGTCATCATCATCATCGTTATTGTTATTAAAACATGTCAGCTTATTTCTTTGGGTATGATGGAAAAGTCTCAGCTGCCCACACCCGGTCAGCCTCAGGTGACGCTTGTTTACTGCTAATGTTTCAAGAATCTTGAGGAGAACTCTGGCAGTTCCAAGCAATGCTGGTTTTTCTAAGTGTTCTTTATGTTTCTACCAGTCTTTTAGAGCCGTGTACATACTTGAGCATTGGTACTTCAAATTGCGCCAATTATTATTGGTATCACGTCCACTCTCTTCATTGCCCACAACTTGTGCATTTTCCTCTTCAACTCGTCATGGTTATTCACTTCGATCCTGTGGTCACCGGAACATGCTATGCCGATTATTTTCCTTTTAGCTCACCACAACTATCTCAGATTTTCGATCTCGAATCTGGTGGTCACAGTGAATCATGGCACCCCCCAAAAATTTAGCAGTCTTCACTCTGAACAATTCCCTTTGAGATTTGGTCATACCATTTCTTTGATCTTTCTAGGCCATAACGTACATAGTGATTCCAATGGATAATTCTTGCCACATTATCATGTCGTCTGTTTTATTTATGCTGTACGAATTTCGGGCACTTACTAACAACGTGTCTCAATGTTTCACTCCTTTCACTACACATTCTGCATTTGCCACACCCAGTTTTGTTTTCAATTCTGCTCTTCACACAGTCTGCCTTCAATACTTGTTCTTATGCCGCGCATATCGGTGCTTCTGTTTCAATCTCCATGTCACTCCGCATCCATAAACACCGGATTCCTGTATCTATCTTTGCACTCTTACAAACTCTTACAATTTCAGCGTATATTTTTCCTTTCCATGCCATTTTTTTGTACATGTGTGTGTGGGCATGTGCTTGTGCATGTGTGCGTGCGTGTCTGTGTGTCTGTGTGTCTGTGTGTGTGTACAGTGATGGATTCGAGGGTTTCATTTATTTACAAATTGATTGTTCGATTTCACCGCTTACAAAGCTTAATTCATTTTAATTAAAAAGCATAGGTAAGTACCCCATTGTAAACCACACTAGAATTTGCGAAAAAAATTATCTACGCGCAAGATATGCATCACCCCTCCAATGTCTTTTGTTTCCCATCCTTATATATTATTATTATTATTATTATTATTATTATTATTATTATTATTATTATATTATTATTATTATTATTATTGAGTGAGAGAGCAGTGCATGCCATCAATGTGACACTGGGGTAAAATATACGAAGCCCAGTATACCCATCATGACTACCCGTCTGATAAGGGTACACTAGGTGATGCATGTGCCTAGTGTACCCTTATCAGACGGTAGTCATGATGGGTATACTGGCTTCGTATATTTTACCCCAGTGTCACATTGATGGCATGCACTGCTCTCTCACTCAATAATAATAATAATAATAATAATAATAATAATAATATAATAATAATAATAATGATGATGATGATGATAATAGTAATAATAATATAATAATAAGGATGGGAAACAAGACATCAGAGGGATGACGCATTATTATTATTATTATTATTATTATTATTATTATTATTATTATTATTACTACTACTACTACTACTACTACTACTACTACTATTATTATTATTATTATTATTATTATTACTACTACTACTACTACTACTACTACTAATACTACTACTACTATTATTATTATTATTATTATTATTATTATTACTACTACTACTACTACTACTACTACTATTATTATTATTATTATTATTATATTATTATTATTACTACTACTACTACTTCTACTACTACTACTACTACTACTACTACTATTATTATTATATTATTATTATTATTATTACTACTACTACTCTAACTACTACTACTACTACTACTACTACTACTACTATTATTATTATTATTATTATTATTATTACTACTACTACTACTACTACTACTACTACTACACTATATTATTATTATTATTATTATTATTATTATTATTACTACTACTACTACTACTACTACTACTACTACTACTACTATTATTATTATTATTATTATTATTATTATTATTATTAATATTATTATTATGCTTAGCGGTTTGTCGTCTGCCTTTAGATTCTGAGTTCAAATTCCGCCGATGTCGACTTTGCCTTTCATCATTTCAGGGTCGATAAGTTAAGTGCCAGTCGCGTACTGCAGTAGATCTATTCGACTGCCCACCCCCGAAAAAAGTCTAACTATCCCAAAGCCAATATTCCTCTTCTGGCTGTGAGCAATGTCCCAGTGCAGAGAGAAGCTCAATGATATTGTTGATTTAGTGTAGAAAGCTAAGCTGTTACACTTGTAATGTTATGATGCAACGAGCAATTTCTGTGCCGAGCAACAAGGGATGTTGAGAAAGCGATTGATGTCTCTTTGCAGAAACAGTAGCAACAATAGGAGATCGTGGAGAAAGCTTCTCCAATAGAACTACATGTCAAGGTTCTGCAAATGGCAGAAAAATCGATATCTTCGTGGTCCCATAATCCGAAGTGGCCAAAGCTTCCCTCTCATTCTTATCAATTCTTTCACATGTGACGATAGGAAACAGATAGAGGCTGAAGAGAAAGGAGAGAAGCAGTAAAAGAGCAAAAAGAAAAGAAAAGAAAAGAAAATAGAAGGCTAAGATACGAAATGAAGATGTGTATAAAATACAAAACCAGTACCACAGTTCAAAGGATAATATGAAATTTAAGGTTCTGAAAACGGACAAAGGGAAGTATAGACTTATTTACAAGACACAGGTAAACGACAATGTATTACTGACGTTAGCATCAAAAATATCTTAAAAGGCTGATATTTACCATCGCTATTTAACGAAACTACTTTTCGGAATCTGTAAATTCTTTCAATTCAGCGCATCTCAAAACGAGGAAGTGGTGGATACTTTTAACCAGCCTAATTTGAGGGCACTCACCCAAGTCTAGGTAGGCTCCTTAATTTATTTCCTACGTTACTAATACCTGTTTCTTTGAAATTATTCTATTTTCAAAAATCTCTACATATATATTTTTTATCCTTGATGGTTTATTCATAACTCCTACGTCTATTTTTTAAAATTAAAATGAAATTGTTGTCTACAGTGCTCAGGTACACAACTTTAAAAAAGCGGCATCAGGTGTACGGTGAGCGAATTTCAGGAAGCATGGAGGTGTTGAAGGATGTAGTGTATCGACGGCGAACGACTGACGCAGGTAAATTATTCCTTGCTTCAACAATATCAGCCAGTTGTAGAGATCATCCTTTACATCCATTGCAGAGAGTTTTCTTTTCTTCTCCTCTGACCCTGTTGATCGGAACTTTACTTTTTTCTGCTTTTTCCCTTTTTCCTTTTCATTTTGGACAAGAAAAGCTCTTCATTTGTATTTGTCCCCTCTGTGTTCAGCCCTGTGTGGCCAATAAAAACAGTTATCTATTAATCTATCTTTCTGTCTCTCTATCTATCTATAGCCAGCCAGCTAGACAGACAGACACACAGATAGATAGATAGATAGATAGATAGATAGATAGATAGATAGATAGATAGATAGATAGATAGAGAGAGAGAGAGCTAGATAGATAGATAGAGAGAGAGAGAGCTAGATAGATAGAGAGATAGATAGATAGATAGATAGATAGATAGATAGATAGATAGATAGATAGATAGATAGAGAGAGAGAGATAGAGAGATAGATGGATGGATGGAGAGATAGATGGATAGATAGATGGATGGATGGATAGATAGATAGATAGATAGATAGATAGATAGATAGATATATAGATAGATAGATAGATAGATAGACAGAGAGATAGATAGAGAGATAGATAGAGAGATAGAGAGATAGATAGATAGATAGATAGATAGATAGATATGTTTCTTTATTAGCCACACAGGGCTGCACACAGATAGAACAAATTACAAGGTAGAGCTTTTCTTTTGAAGGTTTAAAAAAAAAAAAAAAAAAAGGAAGGGGGAGTTTCGATCAAAAGGGATCGTAAAAGGAGAGAAAGAGGACAAAAAGAAGGGGGGGGTAAAAAAAAAAAAAAGGGGGGAGAGGAAAAAAAAATTGATCAATAGGGATCGTTATCACAGAAATGTCAATATGAAGTGTAAAGGGGAGGACAGGTGAGGTTTACCCGTGGAAAGAAAAGCCTACGGAAAAGACCACGGTAACCTCGGTCAATGAAGTCACATTTTATATTTCTTTTTTTTTTTTTTTTTTTTTTTTTTGCAATAAGCAACTCTCTGTTTTCGATTTCTGGGTTCATAGTACTATGCTCAAGGTGGCTTCGTCATTCATACGTGCCATTCTTGCTACATTCACCCATCTTTTTTTAAAACATTCGCTAGACAAAACTTGCCTCTCTACTCTCACTTTCCTTTTCAAGTGGTACTTGAAGAAGTTGATGAGAGATTGACCAGAGAGGAAAGTGTTTGTCTCCAATCCTTTCAGACGCGTCCACCAGATACATTCTTTCGCCGCCATAGCCACAGGATGATGAAAATAGCTCTTCCTTCCCGTTTGAAGGAAGGAGGCGTGACATATTGACGATAGACTCAGCTGATAAACCGACTCGTCCCACACGTGACAGCAGTTGTTCGACATAAGCCCACAGGTCGGAAATGTTGGACACTGAACGAGTGCGTGCAGAACGGTTTCGTCGCTCTGACCGCATCTCGGGCAGGTCGGCCCCGTGTTTCTCGAGCCGTGTCTGTAGAGCTTATCCCGAACGGGTAGCGCTTCTCGGTAGCACTGCCAGGCCAGGGATCTCTGGAAGTTGTCCATGGGCCCTGTCCCGAAAGTCGTCCCGAACAGGCGGGTCAGGTACTCGTCCAGCTTCGCCCCGAGCTCGTCGTCGTACCTCCCCTCCACTAAACCCCTATAGAATGCTTTGGTTGTGTTGAAGTCACTTAAGGTCGACCCAGGACGGCAGAGTTGCTTGAGAGCAACGCGACACTCGCGGTGCCATTCGCCCTTCCTCGGCCTCTTTTTGATCCACGACTGCAGTTCGGTCATGGAGACGAGCTGCGGGAAAGCGTGCCTCACAAACGGCGACCACACCTGTTCACCGTCGTCTACATAGAGCCAGAGATGTCGCATCTCAGCGCGTGTCTGCGCATCATCAACCACGGCATGCCCAGCCCTCCTTTTAACGGGTGTTGACAGCAAATGGATCGCCTGACCATCGGGACGCATCTTTCCACAAGAAGCGAAAGAGGATGCGTTGTTAGTTTGGTGATGGTAGGGTCGGGACAAGGTACGACGGTCAGGCGGTAGTAGATGACGGACGCGATGTACGTGTTCGCCACCTCCGCTCGACCTTTTAGGGACAGTTTCCTCTCGGCCCATTGCCGGGCGAGGGTGACCACCCTACTCGTTATCTCGTTCCAGTTCTTCTCCACTTGGAGGTCCGGACCGAACCAGACCCCGAGCAACTCAACCGGGCCGTCGGTCCAGCGTCCCACGACGGAGGCGCTGGTGGACGGCATGGGCTTGCTTCTCCAGTGCCTAGTCGCAAGCCCACTGACTTTTCCCGGTTGATTATCGCTCCTGTCACCGCTTCGTAGTTTTTCAGTGTCTCGCCGACCAGCTCGATGTGCTCGTGGCTAGACACTATGACGGTGACGTCGTCCGCGTATGCAGACACGCTCGTCCCGCATCCAATTCTCGCGGGATGCCCCTTAGAGTCGCCAGCTTCCGCAGTAGTGGCTCAAGAGTTAATACGTATAGAAGGCCCGAGAGGGGGCATCCCTGACGGACCGAACGTGCAATGTCGAAAGGTCTCGATAGATGTCCATTTACGCGAATTACCGAACGGATGCCTCTGTACAAGGCAGCTATCCAGCCGCGGAAGACGGGACCGAAACCAGCCGCTCTCAGGACTGCCTCCAAGTATCGATGGTCTACCCTATCAAAGGCTTTCGATTGATCCAAGTTGATCAGGGCCCCACCCATGCCAGGTTCGTTAACTACCCTGTCTATGATGTAGCGCATCAGATGGAGGTTGTCATGGATGGTCCGGCCTGGCACGGCGCATGTTTGCGCCTTGTCGACCAGTTTCTCGATGACAAGCGCCAACCTCTTGGCTAGCACCTTGGCCAAAATTTTCAAGTCTGCATTAAGCAGAGTGATGGGCCTAAAGTTATCTATACATTTCCCTTGTTTAGATCTTTCTTCAGCAGTGTTACGGCTCCTCGGCTCACAAACCAGGAATGCTCCCGTTTTGCTGCCAGTTGCAGTACAACCGCCGCCAAGAGATCTCCAAACAAGTCTGGCATACAATTGTAAAGCTCGTAGGGTAGACCATCCAAACCCGGTGATTTGTCCCTCGAGCATTCTGCCATCGCTTCCCGCACTTCCGCCGCCGTGATGGCACCTTCGCAGAGCACCTGCCTTTCTTGTCGAGAGTCGTGGTAGGCTATGTAGGTAGGCACTGAACCACCCTACGTCTTGCCCTCCACTCGTTCCGAACAGTCGGGCAAAATGCTGCTGAAAGGCCTCACACATTTTACTTGGCTCGAGCAATTCGCGCCCCTGTTCATCTACCAGTGACCGAATGGTGGCTTTGTTGCCCTGTTGCGCCTCTGCCACCCGATAGATAGATAGATAGATAGAGAGAGAGAGAGATAGAGAGATAGATAGAGAGATAGAGAGATAGATAGAGAGATAGAGAGATAGATTAGATAGATAGATAGATAGATAGATAGATAGATAGATAGATAGATAGATAGATAGATAGATAGATAGATAGATAGATATATAGATATATAGATAGATAGATAGATAGATAGAGAGATAGAGAGATAGAGAGATAGATAGAGAGATAGAGAGATAGATAGATACATAGGTAGAGATAGATAGATAGATAGATAGATAGATAGATAGATAGATAGATAGATAAATAGATAGATAGATAGATAGATAGATAGATAGATAGATAGATAGATAGATAGATGGATGGATGACGGGCTTCTGGTTCCCGTCTCCCATATCCACTCGCAAGTATTTGGCCGGCCAGAGACAGACTATAGTAGAAGACACTTGTCCGACCTACCGTGCAGTAGGACCGAACGTGGAACCATGCAGCTGGGGAGCAAACCGCTAACCACACAACAGCACATGTCCCTATAATTGTTGATGTTTCAATCATTTTGGCACCACCAATATCCAGAGAGGAATTTTAACTATTAAAGTATGACTCGCGTATCAATGACAAACTCTTCGATTAGATTAGGTTTTTCTTTTACCAAAAGTTCAACAATTTTCATTTTTCTTCGAGACATATTTAATCTGAATATATTTGATTTTATCTTATTTTGACCTTAACATAGCTTGTGTAAGGCGCTTCGCATTAAGTAGTTCAATTAGATTACTTGTGTTGGGTATAGATTATCTTCTCTCTTTAAATAAATTTCCTTTTCTATAATAATATTTTAACCTCGAGAGAATCTGCTTTAAGTATGTTCCTAAGAACTGGAAGTGCAATATGCCATATTGCTTTTTATCACTTAAGTACTTCTGATAAATGTATAGCAGATGGATGATATTGAATATGTAACACAAACTTAGAACACAGTGCCTACAGAGAAATGCATACTCAATTCCTACGCAACTATTAAATCCTCTTGCGTATCATTTACTCTGTTACATCGAATGTGTAATATCTACGTTTCAGAGATCAGTGGATTACACAGAAATTTAACTAGAATACAATGTCTAAGATCAAATGTAAACAAGCATAAAACGAACATTAGCAATCAGTTACTTGCAAAATCTGTTATTTCTTTATTTGCATTTTAAAGTTAACTTTCTTTAGGGCGGGGCAACAGATACGACGTATTCTTAACACTCAAAGCTTCTTTGCATTAAACCAATAATATTTAAATATATGTTAAACGGCTGAGTAATTCCAGTTGAAATCATTGCTGCAAGTATTTTTTTCAATGTGTCTTTGACGAGGAGGTGAGGGAAAATATGAAAGCTAAAGACAAAGATAAAATATATAATAGAGAGAGAACCTCCGCCGGTCAGGAAGGACCATGGGATTGCACCTAGAAAGTTACCGTCCGAAGCACTGGGCAATATTGTTTATGGAAGACCAGCAGTCACATATGCATATACCGATGTTACCGACGGGAAAGGCAAAGGGGCCGATACAGCTTGGCAACAGTGACGTCACAATTCATTCCTACACCTGGGGTAACTGGAGTAAAGTGAAAAAAACTCAAAAGCACAATACACAGCCCGGTCCACGATTGTGATCTCGGCGCTCTAACCACTGAGCCATGCGCTTTCACAAAATAGATAGTAATTAAATAAATAATAATTAAGTAAGAAGAGCAATGAATAACAAGCCTAAAATATGACTAGCACATTAATTACACACACACACACACACCTTGTACACATGTATATATATGTGTGTGCGTGTGCGTGTGTGTGTATAAATTGAATGAGAGTTTAAATTAGCCTCATTAAGGTGTAGTATATCCAATGAATTACTGGTTCATTACCTAATAACACTGTAGAAGATATCAATCACACCATCAGCGGCTGCTCCCAAATTTCTACGAGACACCTCCTGACCTTGAGGGATGATATAGTTCTGAAGACTATAATACCATTCAATGCAATCACTACAGGCCTGATATTGTTCTGATATAGCACAGGAAACACACCATGCACTACATGTAGGGATCCGCTGCCCAACAGATGTGAATGTACAGTCAAAAGTCCAGGAATTAATGGTGAATTGATGCTTAACTCACAGCCTTGTATCTTGATTGCAAATAATCATTTATAATTATCATAAGAGGTCCATTAAACTATGTACATACAACTTTACTCGGAGATCTAAAAATGCTAGATTTTTCAAAGAAACTGACGCGGATCCTTCAAATCTAATCTATTATTGGCAGACAGTGAAGTGTTGTAAGATATTGCAAATATTTTCTGTCTTGGCAGTGTACCTAGACATTCCAGCCAACACACCAACTCAACTTCATATTCACAACTCTATTAACTTAAAAAGTCTTGTCGCTTTGTTAGCCACCGTCTTGAACTGCATTATTTAAGAAAAACTTAAATAAATCTTAAAGATAAAAGCAAATATATATATACACATTTGTGTATGTTTAGACCTTATATGTATGTATGTTTTTTTTGTGTGTGTGTGCGTATTTTATAGAGTGAGAAAGATCGAGAAAAGGGAATGTATGAGAATAAAATTTACAACGCTGTGAGTTATTACGAGCAAAGTGGTTGGAGAGGAAGGAGAAGAGTAATAAGAGAGCAACGATAAGTAGAATAAGCATGTAACACGGAAAGAAAGGATGAATACAATAGAAATTGCGCAGCTGAAAATGTAAGACCAAAACTTGAGGAATTAATTATGATTTCTCTGTACAGATACATGACACCTCGGTTCTTCATAAGACATTTATTTTATAGGTACATGGTGCCTGCAAGACGACAAAAACAGGAGAATCGCTTTTTGAAATTGCCTTTCCTTTATGCTCTGCGATTAGAGTTCGCAACATTAACATAGCTAAGACTGCATCGTACAGACTGGCCCCTTCCTTCAAGGCCACAAAATAATTCAGCGCCAATAGCTGCTAACACTTTGCAAGATTCTGATAAGGCCTACAATGGGGTTCAACTCTCTTCTTATCCGGTTCTGCTGAACCGCACACAAATAACTTGGACAGCACCTAGAAAAGGATTGCATGACTGACTGACATTCAATCATTAACGTATATGCTTCAGCCTCTCGCCCACCGTTATGCGGTTTCTTCTCTCTGTCTTTTCTAACGCAACAAGTATTGGACCCTGTTTATTGACGCTGACTGGTTTCGTACCTTCACCACTCAAACACCCTCGATTCACACACGTTTCTGGTTCTTGTCATCCCTGCAATCTTGTTGAATCCAAAGCACTAACTATAATATATTTTTTTACTACCTACAAGGAGCTAGGGGACAAACAAAGAAGAAAAAAGGGACTAAGTCGATTACATCGACCCCAGTGCGTAACTGGTACTTAATTCATCGACCCCGAAAGGATGAAAGGCAAAGTCGACCTCGGGGGAATTTTAACTCAGAACGTAACGGCAGACGAAATACGGCTACGCATTTCGCCCGGCGTGCTAACGTTTCTGCCATCTCGCCGCCTTAAAGCACTAACTATAATAACCAAACCCTATCCTCTGGGACAGCCTCCTATTAAACTCTTCTCCCTACTCTTTGATTTTGAAGGTGTTCAGCAGTAACAGTTTAAGCCGAACATTAACGATATAAAAGCGCATAGTTTCTCTGAGCCTGCAACGTTTAGATGCATTTCAGTTATTCTCCAGACTCAGCAAGTAGAAGCAAAATATCCTGTCCTAATCATTTTACGTTTCATATCTCAAAGTTCAATAATTAATTATCAGAAAAACGCTGGTCAAATACGACCGACGGTCATTTATCGGACACGATTTTACTCATGCTGAT
>NC_043007.1:2671140-2683640 GCF_006345805.1 Octopus sinensis | reverse complement strand
TGAATGCAAAAGTGTAAAATTGCCGTCGGTTGGATTTGTGGTCGAATTCTCATACGCCCCATTTGTGACACAAATATGAAAGAACATCTTGACGAGATTAAATAGCATCCAAACAAGTACAAACATATGTCTGATATAAAAAAGAGAAAGCGTTGAGCTCGAAATAATGGGAACGATTACCATGTGTAAAGGTAGAAGTAAGAAAAACTTCAATATACATTCAGGTAATAAAGATTTTTGTGGAGGCGCGTGGCTTAGTGGTTAGGGTGTCAGTATCATGATCGTAAGATCGTGGTTTCGAGTCTTGGACCGGGCGACGCGTTGTGTTCTTGAGCAAAACCCTTCATTTCACGTTGCTCCAGTCCACTTAGCTGGCAAAAGTGAGTAACGATGCGATGGACAGGCGTTTTATACGTTTTTTATTATTATTTTGCAATTTACTTAATAATCGGTATATTATTGTTATTCTAATCTAGTATTTCTATTATATGTAATTTTCTAGATGGTGTAATTTAATTGTTCATTTTGAATTGATTAAAGGTGTTTTTTTTAATATATATATATATATATATATATATATATATATATATATATATATATATAGATATATATATATATATAGATAGATAGATAGATAGATAGATAGATAGATAGAATAGATAGATAGATAGATATGTTCTTTATTAGCCACACAGGGCTGCACACAGATAGAACAAATTACAAGGTAGAGCTTTTCTTTTGAAGGTTTAAAAAAAAAAAAAAAAAGGAAGGAGTTTCGATCAAAAGGGATCGTAAAAGAGAGAGAAAGAGGACAAAAAGGGGGGGTTAAAAAAAGGGGGGAGAGAAGAAAAAATTGATCAATAGGGATCGTTATCACAGAAATGTCAATATGAAGTGTAAAGGGGAGGACAGGTGAGGTTTACCCGTGGAAAGAAAAGCCACGGTAACCTCGTCAATGAAGTCACATTTTATATTTCTTTTTTTTTTTTTTTTTTTGCAAATAAGCAACTCTCTGTTTTCGATTTCTGGGTTCATAGGACTATGCCAGGTGGCTTCGTCATTCATACGTGCCATTCTTGCTACATTCACCCATCTTTTTTTAAACATTCGCTAGACAAAACTTGCCTCTCTACTCTCACTTTCCTTTTCAGTGGTACTTGAAGAAGTTGATGAGAGATTGACCAGAGAGGAAAGTGTTTGTCACCAATCCTTTCAGACGCGTCCACCAGATACATTCTTTCGCCATAGCCACAAGGATGATGAAAATAGCTCTTCCTTCCCGTTTGAAGGAAGGAGGCGTGACAATATTGACGATAGACTCAGCTGATAGATAGATAGATAGATAGATAGATAGATAGATAGATAGATAGATAGATAGATAGATAGATAGATAGATAGATAGATAGATAGATAGATAGATAGATAGTGAGAGAGTGGCAGTAGATATTTTGATCGAACAAAACACGTTATTTCTGTTGGATTTTCAAGTTGCTGGTCTTAACAAACGGTTGCAAATCCTGACAGAAATTTCGAGCTGAATTTTCTAGTCAAGTTGCAAAGAATTGGTACAGATAACGTAAGACATTTTGTTCGACACGATAACCACTCGGCTCACTCTCCGTTGACACACGCGCACAAACACACAAATGCACACACACACACACACACACACACACACACCACACACACACACACACACACACATATATATATATATATATGAATGGATGAGCGTATAACTAGAGAGATAATAGAGACATTTTTCTCATATTTTCCTCAGGGTGAAGCTGTAATGCTAACCAACACTCTATGCAACAGTAAATTATAAACAGTTAGTTTTTATATGCAATAGCTTCGTGAAACATGAGAAAAAAAATTTGCCGGAATGTAATACAGTATTTGCCAAAATGCTGTTAACGCAGCAGTAATACGTTAATCGAATTAACTCCAAAGCATATGCAGCGACTGATTGATTGATATTCACAGCTCCTCATTCTTATGGCGTTTGATGGGTGACGCCAGAGTTTTGATGTCAATTCTGAATATCATTGATAAAAGAAATTGGGGAAATATGGCGCCTTGCCACATTATTTCTGAAGTTAACAAAACCACTTCATATGTGTGCAGTAACAATGGGGAACTAGATGCATAGATTGAGAGAGAGAGAGAGAGAGAGAGAGAGAGAGAGAGAGAGCTAGATGGACACAAAGCAATAGAGAAACACACACAGACAGAAAGAGAGAGACAAATACATACTTTTACACACATACATTCATTCATATATATATATATATATGCTTGTGTGTGTGTATGTATATGTGTATATATACATATATATATATATATATATATTTACAGACAGAGAGAGAGAGAGAGATACATACATACATTCATTCATATACATATATGTGTGTGTGTGTGTGTGTATGTATGTGTGTATACATACACATATATATATATATATATACAGAGAGAGAGAGAGAGAGAGAGAGAGAGAGAGAGAGAGAGAGAGATGCTCACACATGTACATGCATACATAGATACATGTATACACACCACCCACATACACATGCATGTACACATATATACATGTATACATATATATCACTTCATATCACATCGTATCGTAGCATTTAAGAGACGTTCTTGCTTCCGTTCAAATTATCCTCCCTTCGAGAGACATGTAAATATATGCCGCGTGGCAAATGGGAAAGAAGATCTAATGAGGAGTGGGAATAGACTCAAGAATCATTAATTCTCAGGAATTAACATTGCCATTGAGGAAAATGTATTCTGATTGTCTGCTGATAAGAGGATGACATGTATTTCTGCTTCAGTGAGTGTCTTTAGGACAATGATTATTTAGCTTTACCAGAAACAAGAAACATACACATACACAATAAGAGAAGAGAACATTTATATGAGAGGAAAGTTTTCGGACTCTAAGCGTAAACGCCCCATGTGAAACTATTCACATGCATCAATGGCACTAAATGCGAATAAATGTATATGAAATCCATACACAACACTATCTTGAATCATTAAAAAGGTCTGTGTGGACATGCCCGTATGCATATATCTGTATGTATATGTATGTATATATATATATATATATATATATATATGTATGTATAGATAGATAGATAGATAGATAGATAGATAGATAGATAGACAGACAGACAGACAGACAGATAGATGGATAGATAGATAGATAGATAGATAGATAGATAGATAGATATATATATAGATAGATAGATAGACAGACAGACACATAGATAGATAGATAGATAGATAGATAGATAGATAGATAGATAGATAGACAGACAGACAGATAGATAGATAGATAGATAGATAGATAGATAGATAGATAGATAGATAGATAGATAGACAGACGGACAGACACATAGACAGACAGCGGGACATATTCTTTTGCATGTTTCAGTCATCTGAGTGCGGCCATGCTGGAACACCGCCTTTAGTCGAGCAAATCAACCCAAGGCATATGCTTTGTAAGCTAAGTACTTATTCTATCTGGCACTTTTTGCCTAACCGCTAAGTGACGAGGACGTAAACACACCAACATCGGTTGGCATGCGATTGTCTGGGACAAACACAAACACAAATAACAAATGCATGGTCAAACACAAGCACGCACACACACACACACACATATATACATACATGTGTATACACATATGTATGTAGGGCTATGCATTCAATATCGTTTAATTCAATCTAAGAATAGTAAAGTAGTTCAAAACTGGTAAAACTAGTAGAGATGTGTACTACCTCTACTATCTTTAACAGTTTTGTATTATTTTATTATTTTATATTGAATTAAACGAATTTAATTTTTGGTGGATTATCTACTGGAGCACTCAGGGTGCATCCCTATTAGTTTAGGTTAGTTTCACCGAAACTTCCCATATCTTATACACATTTATATATGCGTGTGTGTGTGTGTATGTGTGTGTGTGTGTATAAGTGTGTGTGTGGTGTATATATATATATATATGTATGTATATATATATATATATATATATATATATATATATATATATGAATATATTTCATATATCTGTTATATATATTACGGAGACGTACTTGCATAGCGAGTGACTTGATCTGAGACCGTGTGCTGGAACAAAAACAATTGCAGCGTGGAAGGTGTTTGTAAGCCATTTAAGAAACACACAAAAACGTTAGATTCACTTTAACATTAAATTTGATATGTCAAATATTTTCGTCGCTTTGAGACCGCGACCTGTTCACTGACAAAGCTCGTGCTGTTATATATAATATATATATATATATATATATATATTATATATATATATGATAGATAGAGAGAGAGAGAGAGAGAGGAGAGAGAGAGAGATTTTCAATTGAGTGACTGTATTGTTATTTAGAATCATAAGGTAGTCAGAATATTGAATGATTATATATATTTTTATTTCAATTTCAACTTGAAGCGCTTCTTCCGTTATCGAATTTATGAAAAAGTGGATGAAAGTTACATTTCTTCGCCTTTTTATATATATAGCCGCCTTTGACTATATGTCAAATGAGAAAGGATAGAAGATTATTAAATACCGGTGCACTGAATTAATATTGGAGGCTGGCATTTCATCAGACACGATGACGTGTGTCAACGTGATCCGGTCAACGGAACGGGCTGCTTGTGAAACTGATGTGAATGTAGCTGAGAGGGTCTTCATACATGCGTGCCATTATTGTAGTTCTGAAGGATTTGAGCGTAACCCACCAAATGTGCCAAGTTTGGCCTATTAACCTACAGTACAACACATTTTTGATAAAAGGCGGAGCAGGACGATCGTGAAATAAAGTGTATTGCTCAAAGCCACAACACACCGCCAGGACCGAACTCATGACTTTACCATCGGGAGCCGAATGCATTTACCACTAAAGCACCTGCCCTGACATTATTGATTGGTCAGTTTAAAATAACGCTGCTCGAGTGCAATCTTATTAACAAAGTTTTCGTTGATTTACCGTCATTTTAAATCGTTATCGCATGAAAATTGATATTTATTATTCCCCAAGTTTAATTATAGTTAAAAGCTAAATGTTTATAGACAATAAAACATGTCTGATGTGGTTAAACTATGAAATATTTGAATATCTTCCTGCGAATATATTAGCCATATAAATAGAAACAAGTTATTTCTTCCATAATTACAAATTACATATGTGAACAGTCGCATTAATTCTTCCTTCTATTGACATTTTCATTTTCCTTCGGCTTCTCTGGAGTTTCTTCTCGAAAATCATGTTTTTCGTAAAATGGACAAAATACCAAGATATAATCAGATTGCCAACAGGCTGCATTGGATGAAAACTACGTTTGCATTTCGAAAATTCTGTTTGTTGTATGTTTTATATATATATATAGATATATATATATATATATATATATATATATCTATATATATATATATAATATATATATATATATATATATGAATATATTTCATATATCTGTTATATATATTACGGAGACGTACTTGCATAGCGAGTGACTTGATCTGAGACCGTGTGCTGGAACAAAAACAATTGCAGCGTGGAAGGTGTTTGTAAGCCATTAAGAAACACACAAAACCGTTAGATTCACTTTAACATTTAAATTTGATATGTCAATATATTTTCGTCGCTTTGAGACGCGACCTGTTCACTGACAAAGCATCGTGCTGTTATATATATATATATATTATATATATATATATATATATATATATATATATAGAGAGAGAGAGAGAGAGAGAGATTTTCAATTGATGTACTGATATTGTTTATTTAGAATAATAAGGTAGTCAGAATATTGAATGATTATATATATTTTTATTTCAATTTCAACTTGAAGCGCATTCTTCCGTTATCGAATTTATGAAAAAGTGGATGAAAGTTACATTTCTTCGCCTTTTTATATATATAGCCGCCTTTGACTATATGTCAAATGAGAAAGGATAGAAGATTATTAAATACCGGTGCACTGGAATTAATATTGGGAGGCTGGGCATTTCATCAGCGACGATGACGTGTGGTCAACGTGATCCGGTCAACGGAACGGCCTGCTTGTGAAACTGATGTGAATGTAGCTGAGAGGGTCTTCATACATGCGTGCCATTATTGTAGTTCTCGAAGGATTTGAGCGTAACCCACCAAATGTGCCAAGTTTGGCCTATTAAACTACATGTACAACACATTTTTGATAAAAGGCGGAGCAGGACGATCGTGAAATAAAGTGTCTTGCTCAAAGCCACAACACACCGCCAGGACCGAACTCATGACTTTACCATCGGGAGCCGAATGCATTTACCACTAAAGCACCTGCCCTGACATTATTGATTGGTCAGTTTAAAATAAACGCTGCTCGAGTGCAATCTTATTAACAAAGTTTTCGTTGATTTACCGTCATTTTAAATCGTTATCGCATGAAAATTGATATATTATTATTCCCCAAGTTTAATTATAGTTAAAAGCTAAATGTTTATAGACAATAAAACATGTCTGATGTGATTAAACTATGAAATATTTCAATATCTTCCTGCGAATATATTAGCCATATAAATAGAAACAAGTTATTTCTTCCATATTACAAATTACATTATGTGAACAGTCGCATTAATTCTTCCTTCTATTGACATTTATCATTTTCCTTCGGCTTCTCTGGAGTTTCTTCTCGAAAATCATGTTTTTCGTAAAATGGACAAAATACCAAGATATAATCAGATTGCCAACAGGCTGCCATTGGATTGAAAACTACGTTTGCATTTCGAATAATTCTGTTTGTTGTATGTTTTATATATATATATATATAGATATATATATATATATATAATATATATATATATATATATATTATATATGTATATATACATAAATTATTAGAGAGTTAACCACTATGTGGATAGCTCTAGTGCTAAAAATAGCTCCGATAGTATAACACAGAAAAAGATGTTTCCAATTAGAAATAACATACATTTAACGGAAGGAAAGTGAAATATAACGAATAAATAGATTGACCCTGAACAAATTGTTTCATTACTAATGTAATATGTAATTTTACTTACATAAACATCTATAAATCATCAGCAGAGGTTTGTCTTTAATACAATTAATTAGACCAACACTAGCGTCAAAAACACGTGCGGTTTAATCAATTGCATTTTTAGTTATGCCTCAAATTCCCCGCCAAAAGCATGCCAAGACTCTTTGGAAACGTATGCTGTATCAAATATTTCTCCATAGTTTTTTGTGCTAAGCCGCTCGGTGTTAAATTAATGGTATTATTTAACTAATATCAACTTTTCACCCTCATTATATAATATATATATATATATTATATATATATATAATACCTTAAATGTAAAATTCTTCCCTGAAGCTGGAAGCTGGTAGTATCTGATGATGGAATTAAGTTACAAGCAATATTTTAGACCACCAAAACCCCAGAAATCCTGATATCATTTCCATTCTGTGTAACTCGAATTCATTTTATATGTATACATATATACATTTTTTGTATTAAATGTATTTAATATTTATACTATATCCACTGCCCTTTGTAGATTTTAAAAAATATTCTTAGTAGTCATATCATGCGAAGGAAGAGTTTTTAAAATTAAAACTTATTTATTATATAAAATATATCTAAAAGAATACAGAATGATATTGGTCTTATGTAAAGAAGTGTTTGAAACGTGAAAACGCCTACGCCGTTTACAACTTTTTACTTCTATCAAAGGAATCTTTGATTTGCGTCTCATGTACTCTCAGTCGATATATTAATTTTTTCATGATTGGCAGAGAGAAAAACGAAACCATATATGTTGTATTTGATGTCAACCATAATGCGAAAGTCAATCACAGCTTACGTTCGGTAAAACAATACATTCCAATTTCATATCAATAATGAAAACTTCAGAAAAATAATTAAAATGTCAAAAATTATGGAGATCCAAAGAACAACCTTTGTAACAATTGCAATTTTTTCTATGTCTATTAATATGCTCCATCAGAGAACACAATAAAACAAAACTAAGACCACGTTTCATATATTTAGATGTTATGACGGGAGATCAATAAGTCGTTAATAAAAAAAAACACCATAAAAACAACAGAAAATACACTTACCATCAGGAATGATTAAGTATAATTTTCAATAAAATTTGAAAAGAAGGATGCATTTATGAGAAATATTTAATTAATGTAAGCTAAGGGCAAGGAATCTAATTACTTTAAGTAATGAAGATATTAGGTACGATTTCAAGTATGCATGTGTTTGTGTGCGTTTGCATACAGGTGAATGTATCTGTATAGATGTGCGCATGTCAACGTATTCATATTCTGTTGATAGGAATAGAGCCATATCTTATGGATGTAATCTCTTGAGAATCACATTTTTTTTTTGTATTCTACTGGTAATTCAAAAGATACAGATTTGTCTCACGAAATGTGCTGGGAATTATGGTAGGAGTAGAGATCTCTACGGAATGTTCCTTCATTTACACAATAATTGCATAGAAGGTAATTCAGTTGCTCAAATAACTAGATATTCTGCACCAAATGACAGTAGGCACCAATATCAATACGAATGTAGATATATACATACATACAGTTATGCTTACACAAACACGCACACACATACACCCCGTCACATGTACATCCATCCAAACACACTCCCACATACATACACAGAGGTTTCCCTCTTGTATTCCCTGGGATTGAAGCGAGCCCTTTGATAAACCTATGGTAGTACATATTTCTCATTGCTTCGAGAATATTCTTTTAATAACTTATATATATCTGATTTTCCCTGTAATTTGGATTCATTCCCTAATATTTATTATATATATATATATATATATATATATATATGTATATATATTATGTATATCCTTATTTGATTGAACGCCGCGCATTCATTTCCAAGTAAGTTTTTTGTTAATATAATCGATGCAGCTTTATTTTTACTAGTTCCTCTCTCCCTGCTATCTCTGTTTCTCTCTTTTCGTTTCTTGTTTCCCCTCACAGTTTTCTATCTGTCTGTCTCACTCTTCTTCTTCTTCCTTTACTATTTCTCGTTGCTCACACGTGACCATCGTCCAACCTTCCTTTCTTCACGTAATCTTTCTTTCACTCAATCTCTTGCGTAGTTGGGACACATATGTACCTGTGTCCTCTCTTTTCTCTTATCAAAGAATCTTCTTCAAGCGTTCATCATTTTTACCTTGCCTTTGCCTAACACACCTCCTTGTTTGTATTCGTTTAGTTTCGGTTGTTGTATGTCCTGTTTTTGTTACCAACTTTGACCCTCCACATATCCCAGATTTGTTTATTTCGGTTCGCGGGAGCATCTGAGTTCAGAGTCTTATCTTGTTGTTTGAATGCTCGAAATAAGGAGCAGAAAGACAGCCAACAACTGATGAAGGGACATTCTTTTATGTTACTTATTTTGTTTTCCATTCGTTTCTCTCGTTTGTTTTGCACACCCAATGTTAACTTCGTATTTCATTTTTGTTCACACTTGTGTGACGTCCAATACCGATTTATACATATCTATATTCATATACATATGTGTGTGTGTCTATATATGCATATATATATATATATATTATATATATATATATATATATATATATATATATATATATATATATTATGGATATTATTATTTGATTGAACACCACGCATCATTTCCAAGTATATATATATATATATATATATATATATATACATATATATATGTATACATAATATATATATATATATAATATATATATATATATATATATATATATATGTTATATATATATATATATATATATATTATAGATATATATATATATTATACAATGTTTAGCAATAGGAACGGCAGAGGCGATCATCACGATGGGCTCGGCCGATAGCCAGATTCATCCCACACGTGATAACAGCTGTTCAACATAACTGCACGAGTCGACATAGCTCGGGCACCGCTCATGTGCGTACAGTGCGTTTTATTGCGCGGTCGCTTCAAGAGGCATTTCCGTGTCTGTAGCTTTTATTTTGAATGGGAGTAACTCTCATTATCCCTGCTTGGCGGGGGATTTCTGGAATTTATCTGATTAGTCCCCAGTCCACTAGTCTTCCCAAACAGACCAGCTACTACACTCTTGTCCACTGTTAGATTTTCTCCGAGAACGCCAACACCTTTACCTACCACTTGATCTATATGTATTGCTAACGGAAACTTTCACCGATCACGTTGTCTGGCTGGAAGAGAGCGGTGAGGGTATGGCGATATTTCAAGAGAAAAGAAAATATTTGAACATGTTGCTGCTGATAATGATGATAAAAACGATAACTATATAACGATAGGAACGAATAACAAAAGCATTAAAAAGGCAGGAATGCGAAAACAAAATGGAATCAACATAGCAGACGATAAATGGAAAGAAAGGATATTTTGATAGGAAGAGTGAAGAGAGCAACAGAAACAGGGGTAGACTTGGTCGTATGCACATACACACACATATACACACACAGGCACCCAACCATATATAATGTGTGTGTGCGTGTGTGTGTGTGTGTGGAAAGAGACAAAATGAAAAGAAAGGAATGAGGCGTAATACAGAGAAATCAAATAGAAAATAATAGATACATACGGGGATTGAACTGTGGGAAAGAGGATAGGAAAGTGTAAAGGAGAAGCGCTTTGTTGTATTTGATACTTGCGCAGATATTCTGAAATACATCTACAATGGAAGCGCTAGATTATTTACTTGATAAACTCTTATTCTATTTGATACAAAGATAAAACTTCGCTAACACTACTAGAACTTCAACAGCAATAATAGCAGCCTACTGTCAAGAGTGACGAATATAACGTTAGAGAAATATTTCTTCAAATAAATATAATCTTTATCATTTGAAATTTCATAGAAATTTATCAGATATTGTTTATACTGCACCGACAGAAACATCCTTTGTTTCTTCTACTCTGTTTAGTTTGTTTCCTAAACATTTCACACAAACTTTTGGCTTGCCACTAGACTAACATTCTGACGTGATGTGTACAATACTGGATAATAACTATGTAAAATTACTGACGCATTAAACGCTGTTTAGATTCGATGTAATATTGTGTAAAGTTATGGTTTTAGAGAGGACAAGACGTGTAAATTAAAGTAAATTAACTACACTAGACTGCCATAAACAACTGGCTTTTATACATCATAATGTTCTTTAAGAGAATTGAGAAGTTTGTAGAAGAGAGTGCTGGCTAAAAGTCTTCAATTTATTCTACAGTGTAGTAATATAAGAAATTCCAATTAGAATTGTAATCCAATGAATAAAACGCATTTAAAATACATATATTTTGGGAGTGGAATCGTGAATTCGACATTATAATAAAAGATTTTAGATGACTAATCACTGGGGTACAGATCTTCAATGCTCACGCATGCGCACCCGCAGAGAAACCTATTAATCAAGTGAGATTTCATGTCTAATCTCACTGGTTTATTCCACGCATTTATATACACGTACTCAAACTTTCATACTGACATCATCAAAAGTCAAATAATAAACAGACTTTTCTTAGAATATTATATTTCTTCTTAATTTGCTTATGTTCATCTATAAGAGATATTTCATTGGTTCACTTTGAATTTGGCTTTGGATTATGTTGATAATTTTGAGTCAGCATATATTTTCGGACATATTACTTTGATTGTTATTTTATTCTTGTTTTACACCGGTTTTCGACTTTGAAATATGCTGGCACAATTGAAACAATTGTTGGTTGTATATGGCGGAATCATCAACTAAAGATATAATTCTTCACCATTCTTGTTCTCATCGTCTAATACTCTGAATTTATTGTTATCTGAGTGTTCGCATATATTTAACCAATTTTTTTTAATACGCACCTTCAAATACCGCCACACACACACACATATATATATACATACATAATATAGATAGATAGATAGATAGATAGATAGATAGATAGATAGATATACAGATAGATAGATAGATGGATAGATAGACAGATAGATAGATAGATAAATAGACAGATAGATAGATATATAGATAGATAGATAGATAGATAGATAGATAGATAGATAGATAGATAGATAGATAGATAGATAGATAGATAGATAGATAGATAGATATGTATATACATGTGTATATGTAAATGCGCGTGTGTTCATTTATACATTTATACATAGAAATATGCTTCTAAATATATCTACATGTACATTATATATATATATATATATATTATATATATATATAATGTACATGTAGATATATTTAGAAGCATATTTCTATGTATAAATGGATAAATGAACACACGCGCATTTACATATACATTTAATATTTATATCTATATGTATACATGTATGTATGCAGGTATGCATATATGTACGTATGTATGTATGTATCTATCTATTAATTAATCAATCAATCAATCACTCAATATGTATATTGAG
>NC_043007.1:2663640-2666140 GCF_006345805.1 Octopus sinensis | reverse complement strand
TCAACTCCTTCGTGGAGTTGTAGGGTAACCGACTAAATATACAGCGTATGTTGAGAATTTCTTGAACCGGCAGAACGTATCCTTCTCTGATCCATTTCGCATTTGATTCCCTCCAGAATGGATCAAGTCTGACATGCGGAAAGAAAGGTGGCAGAGAGGAAGAGACGAGAATTGATCCTGGCAAAGAGTAGTTTATTTCTCCACACCAAGACAAAGTTCACTGCAATGGGATTTGAACTCAGAACGTAAAGTGCTGGAAAGGTTACCGTAAAGCAGTCTGTTCCACGCTTTAAGAATTCTGTCGAGTGACCTTCAGACCGTATTCACAGCCACTATTGTAAATTAGTTATCTAGACTTATATGAACGATACATTCTTATTACATGGCCTCTTATGAATTACTGACACAAGAGAGTTCATTATTCATGCTATGATATGCAACACGATAAATATATAATAATTGACCCGGAGTCGGGTAACGACATTATTTGAAATAAATTGAATATGTTGAGCAGACGTAAACGACTACCATTGTGCATACACCACCTGTGAACAAAATAGAGAGAAAAAAAAACAGTGGAATCAACAAAATTAAATTCAAGCATCATTGTGAACTCTTCAGCAACTAATTAGTCTATGGTCACTGACAGATTGCATTTACTTCAGATATTGCTGCCAGTGTTGGCGACTCTAATATGTCAGAGATTTACATCATTGACACACAGTGGTGCTAGTAACTGACGCGCCGACAATATTCGTTTTGGGCGATATTCTATATAAAATGTACGAGCCGTTTACGATAGTCACTTGTATTTTATCGAAGTTAAATTAAGTTATGCAGTGACTGATTAAAATTTATGAATTTCTCCTACAGTATATATATATATAATTATTTATATTGTATTATATTATATGTAAGTATGTATAACATACATATATATATGTGTATATGTATATATAATATATATATATATATATATATATATATATATATATATATATTAAAGCATATGTGCGTATGTTCTATATGCATGTGTATATGTGTATACGAGTATGTGTTGGTACGTGTGTAAGAGTTTAAACATTTACAATGGAAACGTTTCAGTGGCATCGAAATTTGATTTGCTCGACATTATCAAATGATTTAATGTTGTTGTTTTTTTCGCACCACAAAAAAAAAAAGAATGGTGTAAAGCATAGTTTCATGAAAGAGAGCAAGCCAAAACTTCGAAGTCACAGTTGATCGTTTTCGCGCTGGACTTTATTTCTGATGTGTTTATTTGTATTTAAGTTCTATTGTTGCCAAACCCTGCAGACGAGCAATTCCATGATCTTACATGGTGGATGCGAACTGACCAAGTGTTATTCTCTGAGAATATCCATCTATAAAGAGAAATGCTACGTACAAACAATATGTAAACGCAATAATACAAAGTATAGTAATAGTTATACATATCAAACCATAATAGGCGCAGGAGTGGCTGTGTGGTAAGTAGCTTGTTTATGAACCACATGGTTCCAGGTTCAATCTCACTGCGTGGCACCTTCGGCAAGTGTCTTCTACTATAGCCTCGGGCCGACCAGAGCCTTTATGAGTGGGATTGGTAGACGGAAACTGAAAGAAGCCCACCGTATATATATATATATATATGTTTATATGTATGTGTGTGTGTTTGTGTGTCTGTGTTTGTCCCCCGATGCTGGTGTGTTTATGTCCCCGTTACTTAGCTGTTCGGCAAAAGAGACCGATAGAATAAGTACTGGGCTTACAAAAGAATAAGTCTCGGGGTCGAGTTGCCCGATTAAAGGCGATGTTCCAGCATGGCCGCAGTCAAATGACTGAAACAAGATTAAGACAGAGTAAAAGAGTATATATATATATATATATATATATATATGTATGTATATATGTATTTACATATATATATTTACATATACGCATTTTTGTAATGTTTCAGCTGCAAAGCGGTGTCATACTGGAGCACTACCATTGACTGAGCTGCACCATTATTTGAAACCTTCTCTAATTTGTAGCATTTGGTCAATGAAAGAGTTGATGCTGCTGCCCTCATCTGGAACCCATGACAGCAAGCGATCCAGTTTTTTTTAAAGACACATCCACACCATGCAGTTCTCTCAGGCATTTTGGAAGGATATTAAAGAGCTGTGGGCCCTTGAAGCCCAATCTGTTGCAGCATCTGGTCCTGCTTTTTGATGGCGATGCTAGGATCCCTGGCACTATGCAGCTGCACCCCGTTCTGCACTTTGAATAACTTTCAATGCCAAAGTTTGGTAGATGGCCTTCTAAGAATTTCCAGCTGTATATCACTGCATATCTCTCTCACCTTCACTCCAGGGAGAAGAGTTTTAATTCTTTCAGTCTTTCCCAGTTGCTGACATGTTGCATCGAGACGATTTTCTTAGTGTAGCTTCGTTGGATTGCTTCGAGTTCCGCCGCGGATTTTTTATTGCGTGGTGACCATAGTTGGGAGCAATAGTCT
>NC_043007.1:2643640-2658640 GCF_006345805.1 Octopus sinensis | reverse complement strand
TCGACCAATCGCAGCCCACGATCTGTAATTCAAATTCAAAATGGCTGATTACTAGCATCGCGCTTAAAAATCAGATCTACCAACGTATTTGAATCGAACTGTTCTGTTTTGATCCAATCATATAACTCCCAATAAATTGGTTGAGTGCCTTTCTTTTGTTTGTCCACACGCATATAAATAAATGTATATATATATAATATATATATATATATATATATATATATATAGATATATGAAGAACCACACTTGTGTTCTATAAACATATGCTGCACTTCGAACCGTCCATGATCTATACAGTTAATAATAGATAGGGTACCTATGGGTATACAGATATACATATATTAACTCTCTCTCTGTCTCTCTCTCGGTATATATATATATATCTATATATATTATACATGTATATGTATGCATATTATTTTTATATATCATGTATATTTACATATATATAGATGTGGTAAAACGGTAAGATAACAAAAGAAAGAAAGAAACCTCAATAATATGTAAGTAGAGGAAATTTATCTATAAAATAATATGTTACAATTATTCAATTTATGTGAAACTCAGAGTTTTATCTTGACTATTGAATAATTGTAGCATATTATTATTATATATATATATATACATATGCATACATTCAAACCGTATTAAATGATCTATCCCACTCTCTCGCTCTCTCTATATATGTATACACACACATACACACTTGTGTGTGTATCTATGTACATATGTATTCACACACATATATATACTACGAGAGAGATGAATATTTCTAGTGAATGTTCGTTTTTGGATGGATATGAATGCATACAAGAAGTAATATTTAGGAATCCGTTCATAAATCCGTATAATATCAGTAGAATAAGAGTTCTGATGTTGATTTTGTTCAATATTGAGTGCCGTAAGGACAAGCAAGTGGAAGTAAATAAGCAAATAACTTACTGTGTGTTTGCTTCTTTATTTTTACCAAGCTGTTGCTGAATCTGTTCGAAGATAAATATGTCCATAGAGTATAAAGATGAATGTAATTCATAGCAGGCGTTTTCTTTTTTCTCCACTACCGTTGAAGGAAAGAACAACATATTTACATCGTAGTCGAATAACGCATCCCTGTAAGACAAAGAAAAATCAAAACATAACAAACATTGCTAGGGTACACACAACACACACACACACACACATATATATATATTATATATATATGTATATAAATATATATATATATTATATATATATATATATATATATGTTGCAAGATTGCAAGAAAGGCAACATAATCCACGCCAATGATTTTTACTATGGAAGTAAAATAATTGCCTTATATTTTTTTCTCTTTCTCTTTTGTTTCTTTTGTTTGATTCTTTTTTTTTTTTTGTCATCACTGAACAAAAGCTTTTTTTTTTCTTTTCTCTTCCGTAAGTGCTTATGTTTTTGCTGTGTATTTTGTGGTAGAATTATCAATCAGGAAGGATGGCTGATCATTTCTTTAACTGTTCTCTCTAAGTGTTGAAACACACCAGAAACGTATTGCTTTAAACTGATTTTAAGGGAAGCAGTATCGCAAAAATCGCCATGGGACAAAGAAGTGACGGAGATGTAGGAAAGAAATAGGCAGATGGAATTAAGGGGGCAAATCCACTTCTCTCGTTCAAACTCTAATAATATAACAACTGTAATAGAATCAATGCCGGCACCACCACTCCTACCTTTGCTAGGCAAAGGAAGAACGGTAACTATGTAACCAGTAACGATGTTTACACATCTGCAATACCGTCACGCATGATCGGTTGTCCCTCCTCTTGCAGCCTGTGAAATTTTGTTCCATGCTTATTCCCTTGTCCATTTGATGTCCGAATGCTCGAGGCTGCACAGAAAGAGTGCAAGAAATTGTGACATGACTATGTTATTAGGACCATCCAGTGGAAAATTTGCCAGGCAGGGGATGTCTTTTAGCATGGGGAAACGTGTTTCGTACACAAACCTGGCATAACATTTGAGTGTTGTCTATTGTACGTAGAACAAAAAACTAACATCAATGTAGTTGTTAACATTCGTAAGACATGTCTCTTTATTGACCAATCACGTCTCTTCGTCACACGAATAGAAAATGAAGAAGCAGAAGGGTTGACAAATTCTAAGGGGTTGAAGAATGAAATCATTAGGGTATTGAAAATAAAGAGGGTACTATTATGACCCTAATCGTAGTGCCATTAGGGACAGAGAAGGATAACATTGCGAAATGGATAGAGAAAATAGAATTTTATTGAGATAAAGCTATTGCGAAATGTTTGCAAATTGGGAGCAACTAAAACCTAACCAAGCGCACTCGATCGCTAGATTGATTAAAAGGCATGGGAAAGATAAGTTAGAGGTTGCATGGCCCCCATTTCTACAAGTTATGGCGCCCTGTCGAAGCAGATAAGTGTTCATGTTATCAAAACCCATACAGAGATCATATCTATAATAACGACAGTGATAATGTTATCGATTCACAGTTTCCGAAACCGTTCTTAAATGGCATAGCTAATACAACATTTGTTCCAATATAGAACTCGACAAACAATTTATTCACAGATGTGAGGGACAAAAATAATAAAATACAATCTCCGCTTCTGTAAGTCTGTTAGAGTCAGAGAGAGTGTGAAAGGCATGGGCGCCACGTCAGGCCGTTATGTGAGACAAAAAGAAAAGAGGGAATGAAACAAAAGAAAATACTTCAACCTCTGTTTAGTTCAGCCGCTATTTAGGTTTCAAAGAAAGAGAATGTAGTACATCAGCTGTTTCTGACACCAAAAATGGACCAAGCATCAGTTTAAGGTTCCGAATTTTGCTTGTAGGTGATCTTAAAGGGCGTGATAGGTATGAGTGAGATGTCAGGATGTTATGGAAGATAGACCTAAAAACATATTTGCTGTTTATTTCAGTATTTCGCCTACTTTGGGACAGAAAGTCAGTCGGCAAAGCATTCAAGTCTGTATTTTTCAAATTTGTCCATCTCCACAGATTCTTGGCAAAGTTAACATACGATGAGAGAAAGAGAGAGAATATAAATATTACAACACACTAGTCTTTTTATTCTTTTTACTTGTTTCAGTCATTTGACTGCGGCCATGCTGGAGCCCCGCTTTTTAGTCGAGAAAATCGACCCTAGAACTAATTTTTTCTAAGCCTAGTACTTATTCTATCGGTCTCTTTTGCCGGGGAGGTAAACACACCAGCATCGGTTGTCAAGCAATCCTGGGGGAACAAACACAGACACACAAAAATACACACACACACACACACACACACGCATAATATATATATATATATATTTAAGTAGTTGAATGAATTATCCTAGTATGGTTTCATTTATTTATATATACACTACCGTCAGAAATTAATTAGCACCCTTGATTTGCTCTTCACTCAAGGTATGTGCTGTCACCTAGTGGCCATATCTCGAACTATTGCTTTGCTGCGAGTTCACTGTTGCGCAGAACGATGACGTAACTTTGTTTGCAGAGCAGTTTGAGAGTCTACAGCCTTATGATGTTGACATAGCAGTGCAACAACAACTTGGAGTGCGGATGCAGACAAATCTTCCTTTGTTTAATAGATGTAGGTAGCGCCTCGCAAGGACCGAAACACACCATACTAAGTTTTCTCATCGCGTAAGACGTATTGAACAGCTCATAGGTTAATTGATTTAACCTATTCAATATAGAAATTTGAGAAGTGCTAATTAATTTCTGACGCACGTGTATATACTTCCTTCAGTTTCCGTCTACCAAGTCCACTTACAAGGCCTTCGTCGGCCCGCAGCTATAGTAGATGACACTTGCCGAAGGTGCAGCGCAGTAAAACTGAACCGGGAACCGAGTGGTTAGTAAGTAGGCTACTTACCACACAGCCAGTCCTCCACCTCTATACAATATTTCAGAATGATACTTATGAAATGCACGTAGACAATATGTAATACACGTACGTAGCAATATAGAAATCTTAGGAGGCTCCTGAGATGTATTTATATATATATCTACAAACAAACAACACCGATAATGAGAGTATATTAAAGGCAGCGTCATTGACATCTGTAGTAGTAGTAGTAGTAGTAGTAGTAGCAGCAGCAGCCGTTCCAGAGTTTGGACCTGGAGATGTCCATTTCCAGCGACTTCGAGGGCCACCTCCCAGTGATGTCGGGCGTCAACGAAGAGCTTTCGACTACAACAAGACGACCAAAGTTTTTTTTTCCAAGGTCTGGGGTCTCCCACCCCTAAGCCCTAGACCATCACCTAATCACCCTTACCCGTCTTGTTGCATAACAACAACAACAACTGCAGCAGCAGCAGTAGTAGTAGTAGTAGTAGTGGTGGTGGTGGTAGTAGTAGTAGTAAATGTAGTGTAGGTGGTAGTGGTGTTTGTCGTGGTGGCAGATGTGAAGTACGTAGGACGTAAAATTTGTTTTCAGAATTTAAATTACATGCTGATGAAATACATACGAGGAAGGGCGAGGAACCAGTGCTTGTACAAAAACAAAACGATGAGGAATTTGTTTTAAAAAATGGTCGCTATCGAAAACGTGCAAAACCTCAATAAGTTAAGACAAATAAAATAATCCAGAATATCATTTAGTGTTAAATTACGGATTATAATCATGAAGTGTTTATGTAAGTCTCATAAACACTACGTTCATGTCATGTTCACTTCCTCTTCTAATACCCGTATTTATGTATCTTATCATCCCCCTCTGATTCACCTTTATCTCCCCACCTCTGAAAATTTAAGCTGCTTTCGTTGCTGTTTTCATTTCTCCTCAGAGATTTTCCCCGAGATGATATGTGAGCATTAATAGATTTTTAATAGCTGTAGTAACAGGTTTAATACCCAATCCGAATATTACATTAAGCTGAATTTAACTTCAGGTTCCTCATTGCTTACAGCGGATGAAAAATGTAGGTGAACAGCTGATAAACAATATCTAAACGTATATAAAAACGTTGAAAGTCGCCAAAGAAATATTTTGCCTCAGAGCATTCGCTAAGATATTTGTATGATAGAAAACACATACAATCTCAAGGATCGTAGAGAATGGCAGCAGATCGGTACATACGGTGTTTCGATCTAAATTGATCTCCTGAGGGATGCACAACCACGGACATTACGAACTAAAGAAGCAAAAGAAAAGAAAAAGGGAAACTGATGTGGGCAACAAAAATAATATAATTCAAACACGTTTTTTATTACCCATAGAGATAAGGTGGTGAGTTGGCTGAATTATAAGCACGCTGGGAAAAATGCTTAGCGGTATTTCTTCCATCTTTAGGTTCTGAGTTCAAGTTCTACCGAGATCGACTTTGCCTTTCATCCTTTCGAGGTCGATAAAATAAGTACCAACTGAGTGCTCATGTCGATGTAATAGACCGATTTCTTTCGCCACCAACCTGAAACAACTAGTTGTGTTGTATCCATCAATGCAGGCTGTGTCTCGTCGCGTGTCTCCTTTAAATAAGATACCTCACAACATATTTTCAATTTCGCTCGGTATATTGTGTCTGTCCGTTGTAGCAAAGATACTACAGGCGACAACAGCATACTAAACAAAACTCAGTATATATAGCAAGGTATCTTATTTAAATGAGACGCCCGGCGAGATACTGCCTGCTTTGGTTGATACAACACAACTAGCTGTACAATGTCCCACCCGTAAAGAACAGATACACCTGCAATATTTCACGTTTTTCTTTACGTAGGTTTCCCAATCGCTTTCCACGTGTCGGTATTAATAATCGAGATTATGCTACCAGTATCTAGCTCTAAATTGATATTCACTTCGTTTATTTTTATATGTACAAATTTCTTCCTTTTAGTGTTGCTTCTACATTCCGATGAGAAAACTTTAGAATATTTTTATGGTCGACCTTCCTAACTTTGCTCTGCAATGTGAACTCTTATGTTCTACTTTTTGGCAGCTGTAACATTTTTGTGTTTTGAAAGGACAATCCCTCCTGAAATTTAGGGTTCCACATCTGTAGCATGGGTTCGGTCTTAACTCATTCTTTGTTTATAACCTCGCGGTCGATATGCTTCTACATATGAGAAATCCGCTTCAATTTTCTTTACGCCCTTTGACATTCCTCTGCAACTGTCTGCAGGGTTAAATTTTGGTCCGTTTGTTCAAGTTTTGAGAGAACTCTTGAACGTATCTCCACATCTTTGTTTGCCGAAAGCCCTTGTACAAAAATAAGGCACTTAAATATATCAGGAGTTAGATCCTTTCAGTTTAAACCTTTCGCACATTCAGTAGACGGCCCCGGCATATGTTACTAAGTCTTCATCCTCTTTTGTTTTTTAAAGAGGATTCCAACACTCGCATCGAGTATTAAATACGGAACTCTTATCACTGAATATTTTTGACAGTAACTCGACTGTTTCCTGGAAATAAACTTATCTAGTTTTTTGACGTAGTATGAAATTACAATATTTTTCATTTGCAGCGACGTAATAATAGTCTTACTTTTTCGTTCACGACTTGCAATCTTGCCTAAAGATTTCTTCGTACCTTCTTAAGTCCGCTGCAAACGTTATACCCTCCTCTGGGTCCTAAGTGAATTCTGTTATAGAGTTCGATACGATGCCTGTGAAACTGAACTTATAGTGTTTCCAGACTTCTTAAGACATATCTCCATTATTTTCTTGTTGCTGAAGTAATTGTTTCTGCAACTCATGTTGCTGTTCTTGATGCTGTTTTTGCAACTGCATAATAGAAGCTAATAGGTCTTCAAGCATTAACAACTTTGTATCACGAAAATATGTTAACTGATCTGCGTGAGCTTCGAACCCTCGTCGCCAATATTGTTGTATCGCCAATATTGTTTTGACGATACTTTTTTTTACTCTATAACCATGTTTTAACAAAAGAACATATAACGAAGCTGGGTAACAACAACGTAACAATCCAACAAACTGTCCACGTCCTATACACGAAACCACTAAACCATATTCCGACAAATTATCCAAACGACGCCATACGACTTCTTGCGATTAACGCCTGTCCTGTCCGGTCTCTCGCTCAGTTCGATACCATTTATAGTACTTTGGTCAAGTCTATTCTCGCAGGGAGTGTCGTAACGCTCTCCACAACACACATGCGCACATGTATATATACTGTGTGTGTGTGTGTGTGTGTGTGTGTGTGTGTGTGTGCTCACGCAAGCATATAATTTGACTCCGTCTAAATTCTAAATTAAAATGTCGTGATTGACGTTTAACTTGTTTCCCTGTGCAATTTAGTTAAGTGTCATGCTTTTGTTGCTTTCGATTCAATCGATTACAGGGTTGGGGAATCTACGGAGATTAACCTATCAATAATAACTATTACTCATATAAGTCTAAAATTGCAAATTAATTCCCATAAAAGACAGGAAGGGTAGGTCGTTCATTTACGCTCATTTCTAGTTCTAACAAACAGTTACAAATAGAAATATTTTCAGCGGTACATCACACATTACATATACCAGACTAAGTCCTTATCTTCATCTTGGGCAAGTGTCTTCTGCTATAGCCTCGGACCGACCAATGCCTTGTGAGTGGATTTGGTAGACGGAAACTGAAAGAAGCCTGTCGTATATATATATATATATATATATATATGTGTGTGTGTGTGTGTGTGTGTGTGTGTGTATGTGTTTGTGTGTTTGTCCCCCTAGCATTGCTTGACAACCAATGCTGGTGTGTTTATGTCCCCGACACTTAGCGGTTCGGCAAAAGAGACCGCTAGAATAAGTACTGGGCTTACAAAGAATAAATCCCGGGGTCGATTTGCTCGACTAAAGGCGGTGCTCCAGCATGGCCGCAGTCAAATGATTGAAACAAGTAAAAGAGTAAACAGTAAATGCCATTGATATACACTTTGATTAATTTGTTTTTAATTGTGACACAACGCCAGTGATTTTGAGGGGAGGGAGTTACGATATCATTCAATCCATGAAATGACTTGTACATTATTTTGTCGGCGCCCAAGGATGAAAAACTCAGTTGACTTTGTGGGATTTGAACTCAGAACGCAAAGCGCTGAAATAGAGGATTTTAGACAACGTTTTGGTCGCGTCGCTCTAACGTTATCACCGATTCACTACCCTAAGCACTTCTTAATTAATAATACAGAATTTGACAATGGCAAATTCCTCCGGCACTGCAGCTGAGATCACGTTGGAAATAATAATTATATTGGAGAAACCATGTTGTGATTATTGTGTTTTGTTTTAAATGACAGCATCTTATTCAATATTCCTGACTTCTTTATCTGAATATCCAACTAATGAATAAACCAGCGTGAGAGTTGTTTTCTCTTAACTCCATCTATTAAAAATAATAGTTAAATATCCTTTATATCAAATTTTAGCGTCTTAAGAAAAGTATATATTTCTTTACTACCCACAAGGGGCTAAACACAGAGGGGGCAAGCAAGGACAGACAAACGGATTAAGTCGATTACATCGACCTCAGTGAACTGGTACTTAATTTATCGACCCCGAAAGGATGAAAGGCAAAGTCGACCTCGGCGGAATTTGAACTCAGAACGTAACGGTAGACGAAATACTGCTACGCATTTCGCCTTAAGAAAAGTATAGACTCGGAAATGCAGTCCCGGAAAGAAAAGAGTGAGAGGTTCGTAGCAAAACAACCCTTGGTTATGGAATTGATCGATCAGAACTGATCAACGCTTAAGGAACAATAGCAAGAACTATCAACTGTTTAGCGTTTAAGAAACCAGATTTGAATAGAGGTCTTGCAAAACTCTAATGTTAGAAACTGATTAACTCTTAACAAATAATTCTACTATTTCCTGATGTGTGATGTAATATTTAGTGTGCGACAGAGCAAACTGATGATAATATTCTGCAGATTGTTATCTTAATGTTATCATGTAACTGCGTGTCAATCAAAGTGTGCAACAACTTTAAGCTTAATCAGATTGAAACAAAACTACAGCACTAACAGAGAAGTAGAATGGTGCAAAATGTTATCACGACACTTCCTCGAAGAGGTTCTCTGGGAATATTTGATACGACAGAGATAAAGAATTTTTCACATTGATTTCTCCACTAAAGACCCAACGTCGCCGGCCAATAAAGAGTTTAATTCAATTAAGAATGAACAGAAATGGCTGAAAAGGTAACAATACCGGTAGGCAGCCCCTGATCAATTAAATTATGAAAGGAAAACACGCAACACATTAACAGCTGCATGTAAATAGAATTGGTTTGAAAGACATTCACAATGAAGCTTGGAAAAATCACTGGAATTCTATACTATCTTTCATCTTCTATATAAAAGTTTGAATTCTCTTTTTATTTCGGATCACGATCCGCCTCTTCAATATTCTGCTATTTACTTTCGTGGAGATAATATGGATATCTAAAACACATACAGACTATATGCAAATATAAACGATATGTATGTGTGACTTTCAAGATGCTACAAGCTTACATAGCGATGCCCGTACGTGCTAACACAGGAAAACATGTGAATGCCACATGTCCAATGCAGTTGAACATACTCTCACGCATTTAACCTCACACAGTTTCCTACAACACACAAACAAATGAATGTTAAGAACATAACGAGGGCATACGTATGTACCTATATATATATATATATATATATATATACATATATATATATATATATATATATATATATATATATATATACATATATATATATATATATATATTATATATATATATATATATATATATATGTATGTATGAATTTATGTATATATGTATGTATGTATGTAGACAATCATACACAAATGAACATTGGCATGTGCATGCTCGCAGATTTGTATGTAAGTATGCACATATATATATATATATATATATATATATATATATATATAAATAAATATATAAATAAATATATATATATATATATATATATATGTGTGTGTGTATATATTTATATATACATATCTGTGTGTGTGTATGTTCGTTTGTATGTATGATTGTTTGTATTTGTGCGTGTGCTTGTATCTGTGTGCATGTGTGTGCGTGCATTTTGTATACGTAAACGTATAAATACTTATATACAGACACGCACACACACACACACACATAAATATATGTTTGTATGTATATATAATGCTTGTGTGGAGTGTGTGCATCAATGTGGATGAGTGTGTGAATTTCTGTGTGTAATGGCTTTCGAAATTCATGGACTGTATCAGTAACTTCAGCGGGAATTGATAACCATCGCTTAATTTCTTCTGTAGAATATAATTCCTTATTATACAATGGCAAACACTTCTCCTGCGGGAACCATTCTTCTTCTCTTCTCATTATCTATACAATCACGAACAAAACATTGCTTTTACTCTGGAGTATCTTTCATAGTTACTCAAAGACTTTAGCCAGCCACTATCTTCAAAGTGGAATATTTAAACAGGTAGTCTTTGGACTTTCATCGACTACGAGAAACGTTTATTTCACTGGAGTATTACTCTCTTTCCTATAGTAATATATATATATATATATATATATATATATGTTCAATTAAAAAAAAATATTTTTCTTCAGTTTGAGTATCAATATTTTGTCATTCTAAAAGATAATCCATTAAAATATCACATTAATACGCTCCAAATTTTTTATAATATAACTTCGTAAAATATCGTCATTTTCTTTCAGGCGTAATCATTATCTCACTCACTATCCTTAATACAATCTCAGACGTCGTTACCCGATTACATTCATCGAACTTCATGTGTCTATTATCTCGTTATTGTATCATTAATCACTGAAATTCTGTTTCTCGCTTCTGTATCACCTCTCCAGAATAACTTGAGCACATTTTTTAAAAAAATTAAACATATTGTATATAAGAAATTTGTTGTTCTCTCAAACTTCGTTGTTCTATAAATGTTACCATAAGTTTTATGAAACGACTGTGTGTTTGAATGGAAGTTATGAAGCGGAAGTTGAAGAATAAATTGCTGGATCTTGGTATATTCGTACAGTGTGGGGTACATATTCTGAGGTTCATTGTGGAACACTCTCAGGTTTTGTGGACAAAGTTTCCAGAAATAACCCATTAATTTTGTGAAATATTCATGGGACCCGCTAGTAATAATAATAATATTGATAATAGTAGAGCTGCGGGGTACTCTGTATAGGGTAGTATGTTTGGTGTCTGGCACCTGCACCTTGTCACAAATTGTCAGGTGGCCAAGCAACATTCGTCCTCATTCAACATCTAATCTCTTACGTGTTTCATGTCCCTGGTACTCCACTTCTGTTGTGAGCAAAACCGAGTGAAGGAAGGAAAGTTGTTAACTGTTAGACGAAAGAGTCGGGGCAAGGCTTCCCAACAAGGAGTCACCAGCTAAGGTAGAGGGACCTGCCCAGATCACTGGGCTTGTGTTTATGGCTAAGATGTGCCTCAGGTAGGCGCATACGGTTATGATAAACAGTGCAGAATGGAATGGGCACTGTCACGCTTAATTTTTCATTATATATTCATGATGACAACAACACCAGAATCCATACGGGACCCGTAGTCGCATAAGTTAAAATCCATTTCGCCGACTCATGGAGATCAATAGAAAACTGAGAAGTGGCGACAATTTTACGTCATCATTGTGTGACCCACGCAACGTCCATATTAAGGGATAAAAGGAAAGAAAGAGGGAAGGAATGTATAATAATAAAGCTTACCCACAAGACTCGAAATTTGTATTAAAGTAATGCAACAAAAATAATAATAATAATCCTTTCTACTGTAGGTAGAAAGGATTAGTTGCAGTTAATTATATTTTCTTTGCAGCAGCAGTTGGCGCATTTCCTTCAACCTGATCAATCTGGTAGGTATCTGAGAGATCAGTATTGAATTTTTTGCTCTCTTTCAGAATAGAGTGAATTTTTTTTCAGTCTTTCATGTTTTTCAACAAGTTTTAACATCCAATTGTTGGTTGTTTCAAGTTATTTGGCCAGTCCGATTGTGGTAATGTTGTACGTAAGTTCAAGCTGGATCAAACCTCGACCTCCCTCAGCCCTGGGAATGTAAGGTAAGGTTATTATTATTATTATTATTATTATTATTATTATTATTATTATTATTATTATTATTATTATTAATTATTATTATTATTATTATTATTATTATCATTATCGTTATCATTATTATCATTATTATTATTATTATTATTATTATTATTATTATTATTATTATTATTATTATTATTATTATTATTATCGATGGTGGAGGACATACTTAAATACAAAAGTAAACAGCATTGGAATTTTCCAATATTTTGTAAATTTCCAATTTTAATTGGTTGCTAATATTACGCAATTTGAAAAGAATTTAGTTTGCATACATATTCATTTATGATATCCAAGATCGCAATAATTCCTTGATGCGATTCTCGTTTAGGTGGATCGATTTCTTCCTGATCCATTACACCAATAAATTATCATATTTGTATGAAAATCACGATGTATAATTCTTATCGAATGAAAGGTTCGCATGGATTTAAACAAATAAATCACATTGTTATATACACTCTGAAATGTTAAATGCAAAGATTCAACAAGAAAAAGAAATAATCCAGGAAAGTGAATATTGTATAAATATTATTTTTATTGCATGTGTAAGAAACTTTTAAAGAGAGAAAAAGTTTAATGATAACACGCTTAAAGTGTTCTGGCATTAAAAGACTATAATTAATAAAACTTATATAATTATCACCCATAAACTACTTTATATACAAAACTTGTTAACCAAATATGAGTATATTTTCTAATAAAAGTGTCAGTTTTATGGATAGATTTTCAAAACGATTAAATGTTCCACGTGAAAAATATCGTTTGCTTTTTTTTTGTAACTTTTATATATTATTTCTTTAATACTACAATACGTTATAGATTATCAATAAATTCTTCATATGAACAATATTTTATGTTTTTCATTATCTAAATAGGATATAAAAATATTTATTGAATAATATATAATATTTTATTTGTTTACATTTAATGCACATATGACAATCGCACTCAAAGCGATGCATTGTTAGGTAAACGAAAAATGAATCCAGTGATGTTGCTTTACAAACAGAACATAGATATGACGCTGATCTTTCGGTTACACTCGTATAACGCATTTTCTTTATAATATCAAATTAATCAGAACTGCTTCTCTTTAATCTAATACAATATATAGAATACTAGTTATCTTTGGAATTCAGAATAGATGAATCAAACTGACTTTCGTGTTCACGCTGTCGTTAATGTTACCGCTCGATCCTGGTGAAACCTATCCCGGCTTATCTGCGATCAAAGTCATACAGCTAAGAACATTTTATTTAAAACTGCGTATTTTTTTCTCTATTGAAGGCGAGCATGAAGAGGATTTCGCTGCCTACAACGATTTTATAATAGAAACTTCTTTTAAGGTGTTATAAACTAAAACCTTCCATCACTATTTTGTGTTGATTTATGTTCTAAATACTAGCTTGATAATGACCAAGTTATTTTAATAATTTCTTCAGTATTTTCAAAATTATTTGAAACAATGGCGTTATATTTCAACAGGAATATGATAATAAAAGTGTGAAACACGTAATCTAAACATCTAAGTGGGTGAATAGCGTTTGACCTAGTCGGTGGTGAAATGACGCGTTTCTGTTGCTACGCTGCAGTCAAACTGTATTAAACTGTAAAGAGATTCCACCATTAGATGGCGTCCATGTTTTAAACAGCAATGTATTTTATACCAGCAGTATCGCCCGGCGTTGCTCGGGTTTGTTTCGACTATTTAGAATTGGAATTTTTGAAAAGTAAAAACTTTGCATTATGTAGCTTGTTATTCTCTTTAAGTGAACATTTTTCTGGTTGAAATACACCGAAAAATGGCGACACGGCAGTCAAAAAATCGTAAAAAATAGGGATTTTCATAGAAAAAAAGCACCTTTTTGACGTAAATAATGTTTGGTGTTAACATGGTCCGATTTGAATTTTTTATTCTATGGAAGTAAGACCAAGCCTTCTTCTATCATACTCTCAATTTTGGTCAACGTGCGCCAGAGGGTCTCGGAGGAGATGGTGTTAATTGAAGGCTACCAAACCTGTCATACACAGACAACTTCGGCTTTATATATAATGGAGATTTCACGAGAGCTACTTGGCGTACAAAGCCAGCTTTCTATTTAAACAAGTTGAATGGTCCCTTTACTCAATTGTATTGACCAATCGAGAAATGATGGATGGCTCGGTAGAGGAAAGGTCATGAAATTCATTCTATTTACTATGTGTATTTGTATCTGACAAAACAATGCTGCATCAACTATTAGGTTTCCCTTGTACATCAGATACTAAATAATTATAGAGCTAACACTTCGAGCAACGTCTGTTATTTAGAATGAATTTCTCGTCGGTTATTTGTTTGTATTAGAATCTATAGTAACTGCGAGATGTTAATAATTATATCAATTTTATTGCCGTTGTTCTTTGAGTGTTTCATGGATGGAAGCATTAATATTTTTCTTTGATTTTTAATTTAGATTATTAAAATGCTTTCATAGTCTTGTTCCAGATATATCATTGCCTATTAGCACATGAGCAGTTTATATCAGAATTTTTGCCTTTTAAACATAATGAAACACGAATATTTGCTCTCAAACTTATTGTCTAGTTGTGTGAATATTACCAGCTGCATATTATTAAGCCTGTGGTGCACAATGCTGCATTGCATAGTTGTACATTGACACAATAGTTATAGTTTCACTTTCACTTCCAGTATTCAATTATCCTTGCATTTTATCTTTTATTTATTAAATATTATTCAGTTGAAAACGTATGGAACATTTGATTCCAAATAAAGTGAGTAAGAATTGTCCGACAATTACCCATGAATGGCATTTGATCAGTTCGGAATAGAAATTGTTTAAAATGTTCTAGAACTTTTATTTGTAAAAGAGCATTCAGTGAATTTCAAAGTTAGCTCTGAATAAAGTCAGCT
>NC_043007.1:2621140-2638640 GCF_006345805.1 Octopus sinensis | reverse complement strand
TGAAATCTTTGCATGAACACCCTCCCTGTACATAACTCCATGTCCCCCTACATGGCCTTGCTTTTTGCTTTTTTAGCCAAACAATTAACTTAACTTAACTTAACTTATATTTAAAAATGGAGACGGGAGACAGAAGTTTAGCAAGCATTGTTATACGATTTTATTAAATATTGGTAATGACGTCAATTTTTATATAACACGGATAGAGTTATACGAATGCGTAGGAGAGAAGATTAGGTGGTGTGAACAGAAAATTTATGTTATATAGAGAAAATAGATTGAGATGTTATGTAGAGGGCGTGGATAAGACATTGTGGATAAGAAAACAGACACAAAAACACACAACACTCTGACTCAAATTTACAGATGAAATATTATTCAAAACGTTTGCGAACATGAAATGTTACATAAGTTGGAAAAAATTGAGAATATAGTCTTAAATAATCAAGGATAAATATATTTGAGTATGAAAACTAAGGATGTTTTACCCAGAATGAGATAGTGTGTAAACTTATTTAACGTGGGGACATATTGACAGTTTCTATGTCAAGAGAAAAGCCGAGAAAGATCACTGCAGGACGCCTTTAAGTGTGGTATGACGTCACGGTGGTAGCTTCTGATAAACAATGGCAGTAGAATAAGTACTTCGATCTAAAGCCAATAGGTAAAGCGAATTTCTTGTGGGTTGATGATGAAGTATTCAAGCGTTACTTGTTTCCGGATGACCTCTCATGCGATGCTAGATTGCTAGACTGTATACCTAAGTAAAAGAGACAGAAAGGGTAACGTCTACATTTTATAGGTTATGTATATCTATTTCTTGTAAACGTTATTTTAATCTCATTAAAATAAAATGTAGCCCCTCATCGAGACATCAGATCCCCAAGGTTATTCTTTAGTAAACCAAGAGCAGGAGACAGACAGATAGACAGACAGAAATAGAGAGAGAGAGAGAGAGAGAGAGAGAGAGCTATGAAATAATAAATAAAAAAAGCGCCTAAACTCCGTCATGTGACAAATTGTCGAATATGAAACATTCTGTTGGAAATACAAAGTTTATGGTCGCTCTCTGGTAAGTAGCTTGCTTACCAGACACATAGTTCCGGGTTCAGCCCCACTGCGTTGCACTTTGGGCAAGTGTATTTGAATATAGACTCGGACCGACCAAAGCCTTGTGAGTGGATTTAGTAGATGGAAACTGAAAGAAGCCCGTCGTGTGTGTATATGTTTGTGTGTCTGCGTTTGTCCCCCAAACATCGCTTGACAACCGATGCTGGTGTGTTTGCGTCCACGTAACTTAGCATTTCGGCAAAACAGACCGATAGAATAAACACTAGGCTTACAATGAATATGTCCTGGGGGCGATTTGCTCGACTAAATGCGGTGCTCCGGTATGGTCGCAGTCAAATGACTGAAAGAAGTAAAAGAGTAAAGAGAGAGAGAGTTGCCAACCAATTATCACAAAAACATGGTCTTATATTTAACCAAATAATTACAATATAATTTTTACTCTATTAAAAGTTTGCAAGCCTAAAAACAACATGCACTGTTTTTATAAAGCGAAGGAATAAGGATCATGTTTAATGATATGAAAACTAAATATATAGTCAGAAATTCTGGGATGCAAATTTCACTTTATTTTTGTTGTAGAAAATACTTCTGATAAATTCACGTAGGAAAGTAAATGTTTACTGATAATAACTATTAATTACGAAATTATTATTTGAAACTAAACTTTTGTGCAGACATTAATTTCCTGTGTACTTTTAATTTCGTTTGTGTTCTTTTTGAGAATGATATGACACATTGCTAAAAAAAATATGAGGAACGTTTCTCTGGTAAACACTTAAATATTTAAGCATTTATAGTTACAGGTGAGTAAACATTTCATTAAATAACTGCTCACGAGGTAACAATTTGTCAAACTATTAAATCGTCTTTGGAGGCGACCATTTGATTAGTATTTATATCACATTTAGATAAAGATTTCCTATATGTATTCAAAGAGATTTCGAATTTGGAGCTTTTATTTAAAAGAGAAAACTTCTAACGTTATACACCTGGTCTCTGACGGAGCGATGGCATTACATATTTACGCTAATTATATTTATTTTTCACAATAAACAAGCACATTCTTCTAATGTATGCGCTAGGCTTACAAACACTTTATATAACACATTTCCCAAATGCTTAGAATTCATGTTTCGTAGGCTTGGTGTAGGTTATAGAAACTCACTTTGCCACTCCTGATTAATAACATTTTTCTCTCGAGCTTAAGTATTTATCTGATGTAAAAGATTATATACACTCTCTAGAACAAGCTCAGAGCATGCCTATAATTTGCTGATGATCAGCATTGGCGTGGTAGATTTTTTAAAAATTGTTTAAACAGGCGTGATACTACCAGATGTCAGAACCAGATCAAAATTAATATACAACAAATGATATTGCTGAATTTTGGAAACTTTTAATGAGGAGAAAGATATTTTAGTCAGGAATAATTGAATATTTATTGTGCCAGAAAGGAAATCATAGGCTCATACGAGAAAAATGTCTAAAGATCCCATACAGTTCTTTAAAAAAAATCACTAGAATAAGCTCAGTGGTGACATCAGCTTAATACGGTAGATTCTTCGGGTATATAATTGCAAGTATCTTGCATCTGTGACATTATTGGTTTATATAAGCATGGTATTGGAATAAATCTGCTATATATATCCAACAAAATTATTTCTGGTGATATTCAGAGTTTAAAATCTTGTATAGATAAAAATATTATTTTTAAATGTTCACCTCGAAAGATAAGATTAAAATAGTCTAAAGAAGTATGCTTTTGATTCTTCCCTTTAATTATTTACACTCTTATATAACTTTTAATTATAAGTCTATCCACGGTTATACGTAACATAGCTACGTATATGGTATAGCTGGCGAGTAAGCATCGGTCATTCACTTACATCGATCCTAGTGATTCGTGTGATATTCGTTTTAAAGATATTTTAAAAGAACTTTCGTAATACTACGTAGCTTAAATCGCTGAAATATTCCTCAACAATCTCAACCACATACACAAACATGAAAGTTCACACGTGCACATACACACAAAGCACACACACTCAGACAAATATATATATATATATATATATATATATATATATATGTATATATATATATATACAGACAAACAAACATACACACACATGTAACCATTAAGTCAACAAGTGAAAATATAGGAAGAATTTCTGAAGGGTCTACGGAATAGTATGAAATCGAGGAGCAACACTCTGCAAAGCCGCCTTTTTGCTATGCTTGTGAAATTAATGTATTCGTATATTTCAAACTTTGATAATATTTGTATATTTGTTACACAAATTAAATATAGTTTCCCAAATGAAATGTAGTTGATAATAGAAACCCTGGTGATTTTGATGGTGAATATTTATTCGTTCTACTAACTAAACCACCAAATGTTAGTCGCGACAGAGGGGAAAATTAAACATACAGTGCTTTAATGTCATTTAGAGGCTAAATAATCGAGAATGCACCAGCAAAAGTTAGAAATTACATTTTGATGTATTTGTCATGAATCCAATCTGTGTCTGCCGAGCCGGTTTTATTCACAAGGCTTTCGTTTACTCCAGATTGTGGTAAATATTTTATGCAACGCTGTAGTATTGAACCGGATAATTACTGATTGTAGAAAGAATTCTTAACTACTGTGTTACGCCTTCAGCTATACTTCGACAATTAAAGAGTTACTATCTCTAAAGACTCACATAAAAATTAATAGTCTTTAATGCAATGCAATTATTTTTTGCCTCTTTGTCTATTCTGAAATATATCATACACATAAAAGTCACTAATCACCAAAAAAAACAAACAAACTGGCGGTTTTCTTTGTTTAATATACAAATATAAATATAAAATTCCAAAAATAATACCAAAAATACGAAATAAAAAATTATTGTCTTCTTGTATAATGTATTTTACATATTTACCAGACATTTATCAGCTCTTATCACAAAAATAAAATATTGTATAAATGCATCAAAACAGTTTAACCTCGAAATAGTGATAATCATTGTAGATTAAACTGGAGCTTAAATAATTAAACTGCGTTCTTAAATGTCCAATCAGCCGCACAATTTTAGTGTGAATATTTATGTATAATCTAGCTGCACATTTGTTCAACGTCCAGGTAGTCATATTCATGCTCAGAGTTTTAGAGATCGGTATGTAATCTGTATGTAAGCGCGTAGGATCCTGTAGCTGAGTAGCTTGTGATTTGATCACAATTAGGGGTAACTTTAAAAAAGACCCGTATACTGTGTATTGGTTTGAACAAAGACCTGCGTCTGACATTTGGTAGGCATAACATGTAGGAAATAACCCTCTAGCAAAAGTAAAATCAAACCGATATCAGCTTTCACAATATTACCAGGTTTTTCAGAAACTTCAGTAAAGTTCATTCCGTTCTAAACATTCGAATCACTTGTCCAACACTAGTATAACAATGATCCATGTATGTTAATATTTACGGCAGAGCCTCTGTTTCTGCAAATCCTGAAGTCACATAGGTTGACTTAACCGTTTCTTCTTCTGGGACAAAAAAAACATCGAAAATAGGTTTAAGTTCACACGGCTGCAAGTCAACCGGTTGCAAATATATGAGTGAATCTCTGAGTCACATTTACGCGTAAATTAAAATAGAAATCCCAAAGCTTGAAATCAAATTTAAATCAACTGATACTGTTGTCTTCTTTTCGTCACTAAATCTAAAACAGCCATTAAAACATTGAAGTAATTGATCTTTGTAAATATAACATGGGAATACAATACTTAATATAAATTTTCGCTGATAATTTCAACGTTAACTTTGATTCTTGATTTGTATATATACACACGCATGAAAACCCATGCATATTTACGCACACAGACCGGCAAACACACGCATACTCACGCACATATACACACACAGAGACTCACTGAAAGAAACTGGATAAACAGAAATCAATACACGAGTATTTATATTTTAATCAAACGTTGATAAGTCGTACGTAGAAGACATTCAACCCTGAGTTACTTTTGTAAGTTATTCTCGAATAATAATAATAATAATTACTACTACTACTACTACTACTACTACTACTACTACTACTGCTACTACTACTACTACTACTACTACTACTACTACTACTACTACTAATAATAATAATAATAATAATGATAATAATAATACTAAAATATGAATATAAACATATATATGCATATATTTGTATAGTGTGCGTATATGCGTATGCATATATAAATATGTGTATGTATATACACAAACATAAGTATGTCTATGTATTTGTGTGTGTGTGCGCGTGTGTGCATGAATGTGTTTATGTGTGTGTTAATAAATATCACCATATTGGAACGTTGCCATATATTTTGCCATTTACAAATAGAAAAAAAAAAGAAACAGCATGTAACCGATCGCTAATAAAAAGGTAATAAACGGTGAGTCTACGCTGACCGCTCTCAGTTTTCCGATAACCAAGGAAAATGTGTTTGCAGGGGAAATGTGTCAAGATGTGTGCTAGCAGTGATAAACAAACTTTTGTTTTCTATATAAACAAGCTCGGAAGCATAACTTTTATTGTATAGGTATTTACGCCAGGGCCGTGCAGGACTGATACATACATATATGTATATATATATATAATATATATATATATATATATATATATATATATATATATATATATATATATAATATATATATATATATATAAAATATTATTGGTGAATTGAAGAAATGGAGCTGAACGAAGATTGAACAGAAATCGTTTTATTTCATTCTACACGTGTTTCGAAAGGCACAATTTACCAAAATCCGATGAATAATGAGACCATATTGTGTCTTTCTCTTCAGGAAGAAATAGGAAATCCGTTTGAAAAAAACAAAAACGGAACAGAGCGGATTTCCTATTTCTTCCTGAAGAGAAAGACACAATATGGTCTCATTATTCAATCGGATTTTGGTAAATTGTGCCTTTCGAAACACGTGTAGAATGAAATAAAACGATTTCTGTTCAATCTTCGTTCAGCTCCATTTCTTCAATTCACCAATAATATTTTAATTTCAATTATCCGCACCAACGCACGGTTGCAACACCATATGGTTGTACCTCCAACCGTGCTGTCTTCTGCTGTGATTTTTGCTACCAAGGTATCGGTTAAACTTTTGAATAATCTGCTACAAGATTATTCATCTTTCTATTCACATAATATATATATATATATATTATATATATATATATATATATTATATATATATATATATATATATATATATAATATGTGACAATTAGTCGGTTGCCATAATAAAACTTCGAATTCGGATGTCGGGGCGGAAACCTGCACTGGCATCTCATCAGTGCAGAGGCGATCAAAATATATTACAGATAAATTCATCTATTTACACAATATCGAGGTGTCTTTCATTCTTTTGTTGAGTCACCATTGCTATTAATAATAATAATAATAATAATAATATATATATATATATGCATATCTACATAATCACATGTATACATAAATATATATGCGTGTTTATGTAATCGTGTTTATACATGTATATGCACGTATATATTTATGTGTGTATGAACACGTGTGTGTGTGTCCTCGCTTATATACGTGTGTATATATGCATGTATATATGTGTCTGTGTTCTTCTCTGTTGCCATATGCTTTTACATACCTTAATATGTCAATGTATCATTTCGAATGCCTTATTCGCCTCGGATACCCTTATCTACCTTGTCTGCCTCTCATAGCGACAGGGTAACTTTTCATTTCGCCATTCTCTTGAACTGAAAAAATACCAGAAAATATGTTGTCCAGTCTATATATAACGGACTATACACTGGACGTGAAGGTGGAAAGTTATCCATACAGCATTGGAAGGATTAAATAGACGAAAAGAGTATATCATCCGTAGTACACCCTAATTTTACAGTATATACACCCTTGAATTTGGGATGGATATTTACATTATATTCATAAAATTATTTCGTAAATTTTAAATCACATCAATCAATAACTCATACGTTTTCTCTAATTAGAAATTTTTTATTCTTCCGAACTATTTTCATAACTCTTTTCCCCGACGTTTTTCACATACGCTAGTTTATCGATTCCTTGTTATATTCGTTCCACTAAATATTAACGGGCTATGGTAAGTTTCTGATATCGGATTAGTAATTATTATTTCATAATATAATTTTCAGTTGAATTTTCTATTCATATATAGAAACTTATATAAATTATTCACCGATAATTTGCTATTTGCTTTTCGGTGATTTTATTAAAACTTCGCTTCAGTACGATATTCTCCTAAGCGATTTTACGTATTATCTATCGATCGTTCGTTTCACAATATTCCCCATGAAATACAATTTCCTTCTTCATTTCTTTCAATTTGCTTCTGTAATAATTTTGCCTGAATTTTATTAAATCATAATTCTTTAAGCCTTTATCCTTAAATTACCTTATCTTGTTTTATATTGGCAATAATGCAGTATCGATACACTTCAGAGAAACGAGCTGCCTCTGGCACGATTTTCTTCAATGTCTTTGGTACTGTAAATATAGTTGTTATTTTATAGAACCTAAATATATACATATAAATATATATATAATGTATATATAGCATAATATATGTATGTATATATATATATAATGCATTAATAGCATAATATATGTATATATCATATTTATTAATAAATATATATATATGTATATATCACATATATATATATGTATATATATATGTATATATATATATACATATATACATATACATATATATATATATATATATATATATATGTATATGTATATATACATATATATATGTATATATACATATACATTCATATTCCTACAGAGATGCTTATGTGTATGTATGTGCGTAATATACTCTTGTATGTATAATTATATATAAATATATATATATATCTATAAAATAATATGTTACAATTACTCAATAGTCAAGATAAAACTCTGAGTTTCAGATAGCGTTTTTTCAGATGGCCAGATAACCGAAGAGATGGTGTTGTGGTTTTCCACTTCGGCATCTGAAACTCAGAGTTTTATCCTGACTATTGAGTATAATTGTAACATATTAAATTATAGATAAATTTCCTCTATTTATATAATATTGAGGTACCTCTTTCTTTCTTTTGTTATCTTACCGTTTTTACCAATATATATATATATATATATATATATATATATATATATATATATATATATATATATATATGAATATATGTGTTTGTGCGTGTTTGGTATCTCGTAATATATTTATTAGTCGACTGCAAATTCTCATTTACTCTATGTATTTCTGTGTTTATTATTACATCTTATCAATATTTGTGTAAATTTCATTCACTTATTCATTTGTTCCCGTTCCACATATTTTATTTTATGAAATCGTTTACATATAAGTGAAACGTTATATTCTATCTAGGCTCAAAAACTGAATTAATGTTTTTTTTTATTGGATATTTATTTGTTATCATTACGAAACGTTTTTGGTTTTTCTAATGTTTATTGTTTTATGATATATATTTTATCTATCCAATTGTCTACGTATGCAAATATAGTTTGTTTTACTCTAGACATCTATTATTATTATCATTATATGTTTGACTTTTGCTTTATATTGTACAAGTTGGCTCCAAGTCTCACCCAGAGGTGTCAAGTGACACCAAGTAAGAAGTTCATGTTGCTGTTACGCCTAGCGCGTCATACCTTTGGTTTTGTACAGAGTGTTGTTCTAGAGAATGTTTAAAAAACCATACGAAAATTATATTTGTTTTAAAATTTGAGATTACATAGACGGTAGTTTTCGTAGGATATGGGCAGCTCCCATAAGCACTATCCTTTGAGTTTCTGCCATTTTGGGGTTTCCTGGTATCTGAGCTAGGTAGGAATCAGCCCATTTTGCTATCATTCCTAGGGCACCTATGACAACAGGTATTATTTTAGTCTTCAGGTTCCACATTTTGCCAATTTCTATTTCAAGATCTTTATACTTGCACAGCTTTCGGTAGGTCTTGACAGATGCATTTATATCAATTGGGACAGTCATATCAGTGAGGAGGCATAATTTTTTTTCTGAAGTCTTTCAATATAATGTCTGGCCTATTTGCATCTCTCTTTCTGTCAGTTTGAATGGTGAAGTTCCAGACGAGTGAGATATGATCATTTTCAAGCACTGGGGGTGGTTTGTGTTCCCACCAGTTTTTATCATGGGGCAGGTCCAGGTGTTTGCAAATTAACCAGTGAATATATTGTGCAAGAATATATCAGAATTTATCAGTAAGAATATCTAAGGCAGCGGTTTTAGCACGGGCTTTCATACGCTTAGCTTTTCTTGTACTTGTTTCTAGTACGCCTAATTCTGGAATTTGTTGTATTTGTAATTCATTTAGATAGTTCTTCGCCTGTTTTGTTACTGAGTATGACGCTTTCTTGTTTTTGAGGTAGGTGTCTAGACCAATAGTGGCAATCTTCATTGTTAATGCCAGTTGTAAAGGTCCACGGCCTCCCTCTTTTCTTGGCAGATAAAGTCGTTCTATATCTGTCTTAGGATTGTGCATTCTATACATTGTCAACAATTTTCGTATTTTTCTGTCACGATTACATATTTCAGTAATTGACCAGTTAATGATATTGAAACTATAAGTTACGACCGGTATGGCTAAAGCATTGATCGCTTCGATCCTATTTCTTGCATTCAGCTCTGTCTTCAGTATTGCTCTCAGCCTACGATACCATTCTCTTCTGATCCTTTCCCTCATCACTGAATGTTTGATTCCGTCCCATTCAAATACCCCTAGGTATCTGTAGCTCTCCTCTGGTTCTAAATCCTTTATGACATTCTTCTGTTGAAGACTAACGTTGGATGTTTTTGTCATTTTTCTTTGGATAAAGGTAGCTTTTGCACATTTATCGTGGCCAAATTCATTCTGATGTCATCGCCGAATTGTTTAACAATTATTATTATTATTATTATTATTATTATTATTATTATTATTATTATTATTATTATTATTACTATTATTATTTTTACCAGCACAATCGTAATCATCGTTATCATTATCATCATCGTCGTCATCGTCTTCAGCGTTTTGTGAATACACTTATTAATTGCCCTTCATGTTGTGGGTTCACACTTCCAAATTCTGAATCATCCGAAAGGTACGATGCGATTCCCTACCTTTTTAAACCCCTCTACTCATGTTACTTTCGACTAATATATTTTCATTCATCAGAGATTTGCTCACCAAATAATTATATAATGTTAAACAACATCAACAGAAGCACCACGGTTTATTTCTTTAATTATTCTGTATATTTTCGTCGTCGTGTTTAAGCAAATATATATATATGTGTGTGTGTGTGTGTGTGTATATGTATATATATATATATATATATATATATATATATATATATATCAGGAGTTGGGGTGGGACAAGCATGCGCGCGCTCACACACACATACATGCGTTTGTATCTCTCTGCCTAACGTTCCTTCCCGGAAATCCACCATCTTCTTTTCCTAAAGACCTACTGTACAATACGCTAAAGCATATCACTTCCCCTTTACTTCTGACGCTGTGTAATAACTGAAAGACGCTAGATACTGCGTAATCGCTTGTTGTTCAGCCTCTGATACAGTCGTTTTTGTGCAGAGAATATTAATGAACTAAATTCAATATCTGAGCTTATTTTATACACTTCACTAATGTGATACTCATAAAATATGGGTTGAGATAGAATTCAGTTCATATTTACTGTTCACTTAAGGCTAGGGTTACAGGTTTCGTTTGCGAAAAGCCTTTCGGTGATATTCGTATCATACTTCGACGCAGACCCCAATTACAATCAGCTTTAATAAGGGTACACTTATGTTACCCTCCTATGTGGAATATGGCTATGTATGGTCCTTTGAACAGATGCTTGATCAGAAGTATTCTCCAGTAATGCTGCGATGGCGTTTTTTGTTTTGGAAAACTGTAGATGTATAATAAAAATCGTAAAGTGAAATTTCTATAAAGAGAATTATTTAAATGTGGTCAGACAATGTAATTGTAATCTTTAATATTAAGTGGAATTCAACTATTTTTGTCTGTACTCTTACAATTTTCACTCGACGCTAATGATTCGAGAAATTAGTCTGAATGTTCAGAGACGGAAGAATAAAAACCATTATGTGCTGCTCAGTTCTACTTATCAGACAAAATGTATGTGTGTGTGTGTGCGTCTGTGTGTATATGTGCGTGTATGAATGTATATTGTATGTATGAATACATATATGTACATGTACACACACACACACATACACATATGTATGTATATATGTATATATATCTAAATATACACACATACACATACATACATACATACATACATACATACATATATATATATATATATATATATATATATATATAATATATATATATATATATATATATATATGCTTGCATACATAAATACATACATTTAATGCCTAATACATATGAATATATATATGCATAAACGGATATATATCTAGAAATACTCATATATGCACATATGTACATGATGGCTGACCCCTCGTTATCGAGTATGGCCTTTCCACGAAGCTTAACTGTTATTGGTGCTGTGATCGAATGTGACTATTTAGCCCAGCTAAAGATCTACAATGTCTTGTACAAAATTGGCAACTAGAACCCTTACCGTTAATAGCCGGCTGTAGTTGTAACTGGGCTTCATGTACCTTTGCATGTCGTTTAAGTCCTCCTGCCGAATTACACTCTTTTCCGCATGCCCGACAGATATAATTAGTATGGAGTGTTACACCACCACCAGTGGCCAGGTTGTCACTCATTTGTCTCGTTTTATGACTACGAAGATGACTCATGAGTCCAGCTTTACTGAGGCAGGGTCTTGCACAGATATTGCATGTCAGAATCAAAGGAAGACCCTTCCCTTCTGGAAGTGTAACAGCGATGCCCTTCCTGACATCCCTCCTTACTTTCTCATGTGCAACTCGAGATTTCTCAAACATGGCTGTCCCCTCATGCACACCCCTTCTCCACCTGCTACTATCAATAGCTATGCCTTCCCATGTGTCAGGAGAGATGCAAGCATCTCTTAAGGAAGCCTTCAGCAAGTCCTTATACCTCTTTTTTGGTTTATGTGGAGGTCGTTCTCCTTTAGCTAACTCTCCATAAAAGAGTTGTTTTGGCATCCTTAAATCCTTCATTCTGACCAGATGACCACTCCATCTGAGCCTTTGCTTTAACACAAGAGCTTCTATACTTTCACACCGAGAGCCTTCGAGTATTTCAAGATCACTGATGCAGTCCTTCCACTTAATGCTATAGATCCGTCTGAGGCACATCTGATGGAAACGTTCCAGATGTTTAAGGTGGTATCGATATGTGACCCACGTCTTGCAAGCATAGAGAAGAGAAGGGAGCACACATGCCTTGTACACCTTTATCTTTGTCTTTCTGCATATTTCTCGCCGAATCCAGAGGCGCTTTTCTAGCCTTCCGAAAGCAACACTTGCTTTCCTAATTCTATATGGAATTTCATCATCCACATTGCCATATCTATTAATACTGCTTCCCAGGTAGGCAATCTGATCGACTACATCAAGTCGTTTACCATTCACATAGATATGTGGTACACTATAGTGCTTACCAGGGGCAGGTTGATGCATGACAACAGTTTTCTTGAGATTGACTGTCAATCCTAAGGCAGTGCAAACATCAGAGAATGCATTCAAAATGTGTTGCATATGTACATACATACATACAGAATATATACGTACATAAATGCGTGCATACATCCACACGTACATGCGTGCGTACGTACACATACATACGTAACGTATACATTTTTTAGAATGTATTTATGTGTCTGTCGGAGCGTGAAATGTACGCCGAAATATTTGTCAAGTTTTAGAACAGTTTTAGAAGAGACTCAGTGTCTCTATTTAATGATCTTTCCATTATGATATTTGTAAAGTTTATAACCATTTCAAATAAGATTTATTTTGTATTTTAGCTATTTGTTTTTTCATGTTATTCTTATTTATTGATGTTCTATCATTTGCATAAAACAAAGAACATAGCATAATTGGATTAACGGACAATATGCATTTTTTAAACTATCACACATTCCATAACAACAAAGAATGTGTAATTTGCCGTGAATTTACTTCCTTCTTTGCTAGACACTGACAACTATATATAACACTTTTGTAACTAGAAACACTACATCTTCTCGACTCAGAGCAGATAATAAAACTTTTAGAAAAATTAACTAAAGAGGAAAAATACTGTGAAGATGTATTGATGTCTTATGTCGGAAGAAAAGCAGAAAAAATATTGTAAATGTGAAACGGTTTCATCAATCGTAGTTTATTTCTAGTGTTTCTTTTATGAATACTAATAAAGGTAGTATGACGATATATTTGAAGAATTACATGGAAACCCAGGCAAGCTTTAACTTTCACACTTCCGCAATCAATAAACATTTTTTTGTCAAGTACTGGGGTCCATATTATCGGTTAACTGCGTTTTCTGAAAATACTTTGACTTGTGATTAATGTTAGATACTCGGATAAAATACTTTGAAAATATTTGTTCTCTTTCTTAACATTCTGCATTCAAATCCCAGTGAGCTGGCAAAATCTTCAGCGCGCCGAACAAATTATTTTGCGGCATTTCTTCCCGATTTACGTTCTGAGATCAAATTCCGCCAAGGTTCATTTTGCCTTTCATCCTTTTGAGATCTATAAAATAAGAATCAGTTGATCACAGGGATAAATTTATTCGATTAAAAACATCCCCCGAAATTACAGGTCAAAATAAAGTGTTTCTGTTTGTAATTATTATTATCCATTCATTTTTTTCTCAGTTCTTTTTATAACTCCTGTAGTCCTTCTATGCGTAGCGTGCTTGCTGCCCCAGCCTACAGTATCATGCTATCCCTTCTTTTCAACTATCTAATAATTTCCTGATTTTCTGGCTGTGCCAAGGAGGCAAACCTTTTGTAACAGTTCTGCTTGGCACTCTATTCTGATTTTATTTATAATCCTCTTCTTGTATTCTGATATTCTTTCCGAGAACCCAAGAATAATTGACTCCATCTTCACTGGCTGCATTTTCCTTAGCCAGGTTATTTCGTACTTAAAAGGATTGTATATATATATATATATATATATATATATATATATACCTATTTTTCACCTTCCTTCTTGACTACACATGGGGCTTGGTCAAAGGGGCATGCAACATGAACTATGTAGCACATGTGGTGCATCTTATCATCCACCACTTGGTCTTATCTGTTTGCTCTAACATACCGGCAATGGTTTCGTCAACAATATTACAGATGCGGTACTGCAAAAGCACCTGCTCATTCCTAAGGTTGATCCCACAATTCGTGGCTAAAATTGGTCATGCTCTAGTATCATCATCATCATTATCATCATTATCATTATTATCATTATTATTATTATTATTAAAGGGTAAAGACCCCCTTCGGTCATGAATGACAATGGGATTGCACCTAGAAAGTTACCCTCCTAGACACAAGTCCGGGCAAGGTTGTTTATGGAGACCAGCAGTCGCCCATGCATACCAGCCTCCCTCTCGACCCACCAGTGTTATCCAAGGGAAAGATAAACGTCGATACAGCTTGCACAGTGACGTCACAACTCATTTCTACAGCTGAGTGAACTGGAGAAGGAAAATAAAGTGCCTTGCTCAGAACCAACACGCAGCCCGTCCGGGATCGAGCTCAACAACCTCACGATCGTAAGCTCGACGCTCTAACCACTGAGCCATGCGCCTTAATTATTATTATTATTATTATATTATTATTATTATTATTATTATTCCATACACTCAACAGAATAGACTGTTCGAAGAGAAAAGAATCCTAACATCGGGCGAAAACAAATAGTCTTAGATGCGAATAACCCTCCCAAGTAGCCTAGCTGTCCCTAATAACACTGTTTTCTACACTTGTACTAAACAGGACTTCATGACTGTTTCCTCTATCCATCTGTTCAGATCTTTAGGGATAGTTCCCACTGCACCTATAACTACTGGGATACATTTTACCCGCACTTTGCACAGTTTTTTTCATCTTCATCTCTATCTGGTTATCTTGCTTCAATAGTTTAGTCAGTGTTTATCGGAATTTGAAAAGGGCTTACACTTCTCATTCTATATCTCGGCCTCTGGTTCGTATTTACACCACTTTTCTGTTGCTTTGTAGCCACACACTCGACTAACATCAAATTGTACTCTTTTGCCAACGCAGACATGTCCACACTTATACTCCTTTCTATTCTCACTCAAAAGGCGATTGTTACTTTCGCCTCCTTTCCTGCACAATCTACATGTGATGTATGTGTCTGACTGTGTTCTCTTTGGCCAACTTCGATTTTATCAGATTTTTACTAGCGGCTTCTTCTTCTGTTACGTTTCTCTTTCAAGTTCTCGTCTGTCGACCAGAACGAACGCTATTTGCTTCCAAAAGATTCGGTTTCTTGCATGAATTTGCCATGTATTTCCATTTCTTTTCCCTTTCTTCTTTTGTTATTCTCCCTTTTGTCTTTGAATTCTCCTACTCTTTCAGTCACAGTTCGGTTATTTCCGGCAGCCGATAGTATTTTTTCTTTACACTGCACTTCATGATCTTTCATCAAACCCAGTATCGCAGAGTTAAATGTGTCTTCTGCGTTTAGTAATCCCCTGCCACCTTCCTTTCTTGGTAGGCAGAGTCGGTCGGTCGCTGCGCATTGTGAGCAGCTTTCTAGTTCTATCCAAGATCTGTGACTCGATTTTAACCGATTTCAGAAAGGGGCTAGAGTATCTTAATACTGACATAGCCCATAGTTTTCACGATGTTCCTTCCATTTAATTTGCTTCGAGCACCCTCCCCTAATTCTCCTCTTGTACTTTCTCTCTAACTTCTCCTTCTAATATCCTACCGTCTTGTACCCCTCATTATTCCACAGAGATCTAATGATGTCAAGTGTGTTGAGAGAATATGACGAAAAACGGAATCAGATGAAGCGAGAGTGATAGAAGCCCGCTCATATACTCGTACCACTTTATATAGCTCGGAAAATAAATAAGAGCGCCAAGGACAATTGCTGTTTTATTTATTTTTCTTTACTACCCACAAGGGGCTAAACACAGAGGGGGACAAACAAGGACAGACAAAGGGATTAAGTCGATTACATCGACCCCAGTGCGTAACTGGTTCTTGATTTATCGACCCCGAAAGGATGAAAGGCAAAGTCGACCTCGGCGGAATTTGAACTCAGAACGTAACGACAGACGAAATACGGCTACGCATTTGGCCCGGCGTGCTAACGATTCTGCCAGCTCGTCGCCCCAATTACTGTAATATTGGTAGTTGACTCGGTCAGAAAAGAAGCTGAATATGGACGATGAATGTCAGTGAGAGAACAAGGAGGAAAAATTGAACAGAATAACGACGACTCACCTGAGTTAATGATATGTAAAACACCCAGAGTAATCCGAAACTTGAAGATGCTCAACCAGGGCAGAACAGCACCAATAACGTTATGCATTTCTTATGGTAAACTATCATAATGCTAATCTGCCGCACTTTACAAACCAATAAAAAATATTTGAAATGTGAAATGACATTTTTCTCCTTTAGTGGTTTATGTAAATATTCTATCGATATCCGCAGTGAGATTTTCCGTTAATTAGTTTGATTTATTGACAAATGTGTTTCATCAGTTCCATTATGAACGTTTCCTATAACTATTCAAATAACAAATGATATTCCCCATAATGTATATTAATATGAAAATGAATTAACACATTTAACAAACCAGATGAAAGAAATGACTTTAAATGAATCAGTTTAGCCCAGCTAACTATAAAACATTGGAATGTAACAGATGATTCGTGATTATTAGACATCAGTGTCTGATACTAATTGTTATCATAAGAAACGTTTGTACAGCTTTAGTCTTCACCCACTTTATAGTGTTGCTAAACTCAAACGTTATCATTATGCCGTTCATTTGTGTGCATTATTTTATGCATTTGTGCAAAATGTAATACTTACGATCTGCGCTAAAATCGAAACTTTTGCAATTGAAAACTTTTATTTACAATTTTCCCGTAACTTACGTCCATGTTTGTATGCACAAACTAAATATAAAGTAATATATGACATGTAAGAGGAAAAAATACTTTTGCGTGATGGTTGCCAATTTCAAGATTTTTGTCAACTACAAACATATTGAATAACAAAAACGTATTCAAATTGTTTCGCGAGATGTTCATATTCCATCTAATAACGAAAAGAAAAAATGATATTTTGATCTCAATTTTTGCATCATATTGTTTTATTTTAATATAAATTGATTTAAGGATTTTAAATTCAAGGGA
>NC_043007.1:2601140-2613640 GCF_006345805.1 Octopus sinensis | reverse complement strand
TGATGTCCGTCTTATAACCGTGTTGGTTTTATCGATTTTCTCGTGGTTGGAGTACACTGTAATGTAACGATATAGAAATAAAGCACACATAGACACAAAACGCTCATAAAACGTCGACTCTCTATACATACACACACACACACACACACACACACACACACACACGCACAAACACACACATATATATTAAATCTTTGAACGAGGTATAAACAGCAGCTGCACGACAACGTGAAGTATATATGCCACTTAAATGCGGCTAACCACTAAGGGTTGATGCTACTGTAGCTTTCAGCCCCAGGAGAAAATCTTCTCTAACTGGTTATTGACACGCCTTCTGTGCCCTATCAGTATTTGCAAAGGGAAGCCATCCTTCTCATCGTCGACCTGACCTGATACGCACGGACCCGAGTTTCTGGGTATTTACCCGTCGTCAGCGCACGACAATCACCGGTCTTCGATGCGAAGGGGTCCCACTGGAAATACATATATGCTTTTTCCAGTGACGAAAAGGCACTGATATATATATATATATATATACATGCTCAAGACAACATATCTTATCTCGTCGGAGTTAATGGCCCCTTGAGGGGGTTTCAAAGTAATTTAAAGTTCCCTTCTTACTAGATTCTAATAAACAAAACTGCAATAATCTAAGCATTAAGTGTGTGTCTCGTTTCATTCGGAACATTTTCCACGCGAACTTAAACGGTTTTCTTTCCAGTCGAAATAAATAATGTCTTGCCATAAAAAAATTGCTTTCTCCGAACATTTAGATAACATTCATTATAATATGTGATAAGGAGAAGGTTTCCCGAAATATCATACAAGAAAAAAAACCGTCTGGTAATATATCTTCTCTTTATTTTTATCTATTATCAACCTTGCCTTAAAACTTTTGCCTAAATTCTCAACTACATTGATTAAAGTTCTTTTTTTAAATATTTATGTCATTTATATATTATAATACTTCGAGCAAATTGCAATGCTCTTTAATAATGATTACCAAAATTTACACTGAATCACAAAATTATCGGGAAGAGATACGTCTACTGAATTTTAATTCTAATTCACGATCATATACCTGACATTTATTAAAACCCTCACAAAATTAATCCAGAAAGGATGTGAAGAGAGAAAGATGAGACGTGGAGAAAGAATGATTTAGAAAAGATTCAATACTTCTACATAATATGCTAATTTCAGTGAGGCAGGAGTGACAATATTTTATTCAGTTTGGTTTGAAAGAGATGTGTACCTGAGGGTTGGGAGGGAGGATATTATAATCACGGTTTCTAGACAGAAATTTTGCAGAGTTATTATCTTCTAATAATTCACATGTTTATGTTTTATATAAAAAGAAAGTAATTTCAACTTCCTAGTAAATGGTTAGCAATGTATTCGATTAATATCTAGGCAGCACTTCAATAAACGCAATATTTGCAATGATAATACATATTTCATGTTCGTTTCCTCTCAGTCTAATTATGTCTTTCACGATGCCTTTAGGCTACTAGAATTCTTAAATTTATTATACAGTCTTCTACAAAACTTGGAAATGGTAAAAAGAAAAAAAATTCTACTTTGCAGAATATAAGCAAATAGCTTGTAGAGAATTAAAAGGAAGTTTGTTATTTCTATCACATGTATCAATTTAATTTAATGTTCAAGCAATATGATACTCTCCGGGAAGCAATGGTCTAAACAATGGATATTCTAAACACTACCAACAAAAGTCAATTGACTTGAAATATTGGATTAAATCAATAGAACAATGACAACAAGAATGACACCATTGCTTCAGATTCATTTTGTTGTAATAAAAGTGTGTTGGATTAAATTGGCGACATGCAAGACTTACCAAAGAGTTGGTTGCTTATATTCTGCCATTGGTTCAGCGCTTCTCACGTGGCAGAATCTCTTTAACTGTCAACATCCTAATATGACTATGAGTAAATATCAATAAACACACATACACACGCACACACACACACACACACACACACACCACACACACACACACACACACACACACACACACACACACACATATATAATATATATATGTGGAGGTGCAAAGGCCCAGTGATTAAAGCAACAGACACGTAGTAGTAGGTTCGCGATTTCGATTCCCAGACCGGGCGTTGAGAGTGTTTATTGAGCGAAAGCACCTAAAGCCCCACGAGGTTCTGGCAGGGGGGGGGGGGCAATCCCTGCTGTACTCTTTCACCACAACTTTCTCCCACTCTTTCTTCTGTAGGCCTGCTCGCTCAGCCAGCGGAGTGGGGGGTCATTTGAAGGCTAAAACAATGCGAAGCGCATTGTGAACAACGATGTGTAGCAACATCTGATAGCCTGGTCAGTCACGGTGGTCACGGTGATATATATATATAATTGTGAACATTTCATCTGTGCAGGTTGTTGTTAGGACGCAAATCAGACTCAACTCGTAGATCTGTGTTTGAAGGCTAAGCAAGCCTTCTTTTTCTTTGATATAGTGTATGATAGACGCGTGCGATTTGAGGGATATATATCTTTTATTATTACTGGAATGTCGAGTGATCAAGAACAGGTGGGTTCAAATTTCAGATAAGAGTACCTTATTCTCGGTCCCCATGTTTTTCATTGATCATCTTTGAAAGGACATCGTAGTATGCATGAATATTGCAATAGTTACTCGGAGTGTGAAAACTAGATAGGACAAAAATCCATCAAAGCAACTATACGCTACACCAGTGTTTGTAGGTTCTCTGTTTGCCTATAACAGTGGCGAAAGATTTCATCTTAGCATACAGTTCAGTGTGAGTGCATGCAACTGATAAGGCGTACGGAGGTAGAAACGTGCTTCTCGTATTCTCTCTAACTGCCAACGAGACAATTTTCGTCTGCCTCCAATGTATAGTAGGGTTTCCAACAAAGCAAGGAAGGAGACGAATACTTCAATAAATTCGACTTTTCGCAATGTATTTATATTATGAAACAGACATGTTTAAATATACATACATATATAATTGTTTGTTTGTTTTCCACCTGCCTTCGTCTTTTGTCTATTTTCATAAAGCTTCCCGTTATATATATATATATATATATATATATATATGTGTGTGTGTGTGTGTGTGTGTGTGTGTGGTGTGTGAGAGAGAGAGGGTGCGTGTGTGTATACATAGATGCATACGCACACATATGTATATGTGTATGCATGAATCTATGAGTGTGTGTGTGAGTGCGTGCGCACGTGCGTACGTGTGTATGTGTGTGTGTGTGCAGTTGCGTGTATATATGTGTCACCTAGAGCAAAATGCTTTATAAAATTTGGTAAGGAATAATATTGAATAAGCCATACACGCCCGCTTGCTGAAGTGTTTCTTCTACACACGTTTCTTTATTCTGGTAGATGGATCATAAATTACTGCGTTACCATATGAATTCTCACACCAGATGAAGTAGTAATTTTGTCTTGGTTTTAAATGTGTGATTTCTAAATATGCTGTAGCTGAAATTATCATTCCTTTATTCGTTTATAGAATTCGTCATAAATAAATACCAGTAATAAGCTGCTTTCGATATAATACGTATATAATCTTCCCTTACGAATGTGTCTAAATGCCTCTATTTCTGTCAGGAAATATCTTAGCAAGGGAATTTTGTAAATTTTATAAAAAAATTGATTTATTCTCTCTTGAGGTTTATATCCAGTCTTTGGGAATGTTATTGGAAAATAGATGTACTATTAAAGCAAATACAGGTATTCTTAAACTAAACATATTTTGATCAGTCTTTTATCTCTCACGCACTTACGTCTCTTTCAATTCGCAGTTTCCATTTCAAACTATAAACTACATACTCGTGTCATAACAAAGAGGATGGAATGAAATAATAGTGAAGAAAAAGGAGAAGACAAAGGAAGACCAATAGCCAATATATTGTTAAGTAGCAGAAAAGTACACACCATTGTGTTTTTAAATGGGTGAGTGCAAATAAATTGCAGAATGCTTTCGAAAGCTTAAAAGGTATAATTTCCGCCATTATGAAAGTAAGGGCGCAAGGTGAGAAGATGGTAACACATTTTACCACTTGATGCTGTGAAAAATTCAGAAATTCATTTACGACACACACAATCACAAACGCACACACACACACGCACACACACACAGACACACACACACAGACACACACATACACACACACATATATATATGTATATATGCATATATTTATATATTATATAAGCGTATAAATATACATACACACAAACACACATATATATATATATTATATATATATATATATTATATACAGTGTACATTTAAACACACAAGAGACATCCATCATAGGACTCCTTGCACGCCGCTAGAGACGACAGTTAAATTCCAAATCAATATTAGGGATAAAATTTCGAGGGGAATGAAAAATAAAAACATTTACCATCTAACTCCTGGACCAATGGTTTCAGACATTTTTACCAAATAAAATGAATTGCTAGAAGTCTTCTTCAGCAGGTACACCTTAGATTAAATATATATATATACACGAGACAATCCAGTATATGACCCGTGCTTATACATTCTAATTTCTGAAATCTACTGCGCAAGCGCAGCTTATTGTTGGCATTGTATATATATGCCGGCTTTTCACTTCGAAAATTATCCAGAGAACAAATTATCAATAATTAATAATATCAAAGCGTAATTAGTAATATTTGAAATTTCCATTACAAGTGGCCTAGCGTGTAAGAATTTAGTCAATAGACTATATATTATTCATATAAATACAGTGTACATTTAAACACATAAGAGGTATCCACCATAGGACTCATTTAAATGTACACTGTATTTATATGAATAATATATAGTCTATTGACTAAACTTTTACAAGCTAGGCCACTGGTAATGGAAATTTCTAATATTTCTGATTACCCTTTGATATTATTAATTATTTGAAATTTTTTCTCTGCCTAATTTTCTCATTGAAAAGCCGGCATATTTATATATCACCGACAAGGAGCTGCGCTTCTGCGGTAGATTTGAAAAATCAGAATGTTTAAACACGGGTCATATACTGGATTGCCTCGTGTGTATATATTTAATCTAAGGTGTACCTGCTGAAGAAGACTTCGCCTAACAAATTATATTATTTGCTAAAAAAAACTTCTGAAACCATTGGTCTAGGAGTTAGATGGTAAATGCTTTTATTTTTCATTCCCTTCGAAATTTTATCCCTAACAGTGGTGTGGAATTTAACTGTTCTCTCTAGCGTGCAAGGAGTCTTATGATGGATGTCTCTTATGTGTTTAAACGTACACTATATCTATATGAATAATATATAGTCTATTGACTAAATTTTTACAAGGTAGGCCACTGGCAATGGAAATTTCTAATTTTTTGATTACACTTTGATATTATTAATTATATATATATATATATGTGTGTGTGCGTGTGTGTGTGTACATACACACACGTATCGACATATTTAATAATTGGTTGCAAGATACAGGACATGTGCTCATGGGAGTGAGTTAGTGATCGCCATTGTTATATTAGTCTGACACCAAATCAAATGTGAATCTGTATACCACTGAATGCACAACATATATATATATATATATATATATATATATATATATATATATATATATATATATTATATATATATATATATATATATATATATATATATATATGTTTATATATATTTGTGTGTGTGTATACATGAATATTGTGTATATAAATACAGGAACACACACAGTGACACACACACACACACGTTTTGGATGATTATATTGGTATAATAGGTTCCAGTTATTTACTTCCATTCAAGTGGACGGACTCCAGAATTCTGGTTGCTAGATCCGAACATTTATTTCTGGAAAATATTGCGTCTGTATATTTTTCTTCATTGGCTTAATTGACAAACTGATACCCCAACCACTTTTGTTTTAGCAACCGGTGAAGTATGAAGCCCACAAACAAAACAACGCTGTGTCAAACATATATATGCATACTTGTATACTCGCAAGAACACTCACACACACACATACACACATACACACACACACATACATTCCCACAAGCAGACATGTACTCACATAGAAGCGTATGTTTACATACATACACACGCACATGTCTATGTGTGTGTGTATTTTAAGCCTGTTATTCTGTCTGTCTTTCTCTTTCTCTCTCTCTCTCTCTATATATATATATATATTATATATATATAAAAATTATACTTACTTTTCTGACGAAAACAATGTCGTTCTGAACATTTGGTCGCAACTGTATATACATACATATATATATATGTGTATATATATATATATCTATATATATATATATATATATATATATATCTATATATATATATTATATATATATATAATATATATATATATATACACATATATATATATGTATGTATATACAGTTGCGACCAAAATGTTCAGAACGACATTGTTTTCGTCAGAAAAGTAAGTATAATTTTTTATCACAGTTGTTTTATATTCTATAATTTTCACAGAGAATAAATACAATATTTATTGTTATTGTCTGAGATTTTGGTGTAATTTGAGAGGATAATACAAAAGTTATGGATGATTTAGTGATTTACTGCAAAACCCATGGCGGCCAAAATTATCAGAACGGTCGAAAAAATAACAAAATAATCAAAAATGCCAGAGAATACTGGAATTATTTAATATTTAGTGTGAAGCCCTTTAGCTTCAATCATACTTTGACATCTTCGACTGCATGAGGAAATAAAATTTTTTATTTCTTGCTGGGTGATCTTATTTTTTCCTTCCTGAAGAGCATTCCATAGATGCTCGGTTGTTTTAGGATTTCTGGCTTTCGCACCGTCTCCTAGAATATTCCACACATTTGCAATAGGATTGAGATCTGGGCTTTGAGCAGGCCAATCCATAACAATAACCTTTTCAGCTTTAAGGAAGTTCATGACCACCTTAGCCTTGTGACATGGGGCGTTGTCCTGCATGAACATGGGTGGTCGCTTAGTTGAATTTCTCAGCACAGGAAAGACATGATCTTTTACAAGTTGTTTATAAACTCCTTCATTTAACTTTCCATGTAATCGCACCAAAGGGCCCACACCATCTCCAGATATCATCCCCCAAACCATGGTACTTCCTCCACTGAATGTAACACTAGTCTTAAGGCATTTAGGCGACACTTTTTCATCTAGTTTTCGACAAACATACCTTTTCCCATCTGAGTCAAATAACATAAACTTAGATTCATCACTGAAATGCATCGTTTGCCTTTTTTCTTGAGACCACAACACCTGTTCGGTTGCAAAGGTAAGACGACACTTTTTATTATTGGAGCTGATCAGTGGCTTCACTGCCGGTGCTCTTGGTCATGTTCAACTAAACGACGAGACACAGTTTTTCAAGATAAAGTTTTCTTCAGTGCAATGCTCATTTCCCGAGAAACAGCAGCAGCAGTTTTAAATCTGTCCCTTTTAACCAACTTTACCATAGCACGATCTTCTCTGTTGGTCGTTTTTCTTGGCCTACCTGTAAACTTTCTTGCTGCACACGAACCACAATCATCGTAGACCTTAAGAATACCGTGAACAACACTTTTTGACTTGTTAAAAATATTTGCAATAGACCCAATACTTAAATTATCCTTCTTTCGATGCTTAATAATCTGCTGACGAATTGGTAACGGAGTGAGTGGCATTATATTAGCAAAGTACACTGTTGTTTCAATATTTCCTGACAGCTTTGTCTAGAAGCACATGCATTTTAAAGTCGATACTTTCCCGAAAGATAATGACCCGACTGAAGCCAGAAAGTAGTCCCATCACGAAATTTCATGTGGTCGAAAAATTAGCAAAGTGTATCCGAAAGTTTATCGAAAAACAAAGAGACTTGCGTGACCCAAAGAGGGTTCTACAAGAAGTACCAACCAAAAAGCGTTCAAATCATATCCTTGTGACATTAATATTTGCAGAACGACATAACGGACTGAGTACAGAGCAATAAGCAAAGGTTTTCGTTTTAATAAAACGGGATGGGCATGACTGGGATACTTTGCTCATCTGTCTGTTCAGCTAGCCTTGGCCTGAGGAGGCGCAGCGGCGGTGACAGAGGCCGCAACAGCAGCGACATGATTATCGGCAAGTATACGTCTATTTGGTAGATGTGATGCGCAGAACTGACTCAGCATCGTCTTCGCAATATAATTTTTTTTTCTAGTTTCAGCTCAGAGCTGCGGCCATGCTGTGGCACCGCCGTTTTATTTATTAAAAAATTTTTGTTATTCTGTTACTCTTTTACGTGTTTCAGTCATGTGACCGTGCCCATGCTAGAGCACCGCCTTTAGTCGAGCAAATCGACCCCAGGACTTATTCTTTGTAAGCCTAGTACTTATTCTATCAGCCTCTTTTTGCCGAACCGGTAAGTTACGGGGACGTAAACACACTAGCATCGGTTGTCAAGCGATGTTGAGGGGACAAACACAGACACACAAACTTATACTCACACATACATACATACATACATACACACACACCACACACACACATATATATATATATATATATATATATATATGTAAATATATAAATATATATATATAAATATATATATATAAATATATATATATATGTGTGTGTGTGTGTTTGTGTGTGTGTGTGTGTGTGTGTGTATACATTTATACGGCGGTCTTCTTTTAGTTTCCGTCTACCAAATCCACTCACACGGCTTTGGTAGACCCGAGGCTATAGTAGAAAACACTTGCCCAAGATGCCACGCAGTGGGACTGAACCCGGAGCCTTATGCTTCGTAAGCAAGCTACTTACCACACAACCACTCCTTACGCTTTTTGTGTGTATTGTACAAAGCGAATCACGTAAACCCAGCAACTATTTTACTTGAGGTAGTTAATATACATAACTGACTGTTAAATTTGATGACGTCATGAATATCGCATCCTATGTTTATAAAATTTGATGTAATAATATTATGCTGCATCATTCATCGAATAAACACCTAGAACAAACTTCCCTCTCTTTCTATATACAAACATAAACATACATACACAATAACTACACATACACACACACACATACACAAACGAACACACATACTTACACAAACGCACAAAGATCGATATACGAGCATAAATATATATCCATGTGACTATGTGTGAATGAGGATGATGGTTGATAAGAAGAAGGATGAGGCGTTGATATTAAAGTTTGGAAAGTGGAGAAACGTAGGTAGGCTATTGGCAAAGATATAGAAATGTTGTACGAAATACGGAGGCGTAAAAATCTCTGGTTCTGGCGTTCTGAGTTCACATCCCACAGAGTTTAGCTTTGTTTTTTTTTATTTTTCAAGGGACAATATGTATGTATGTATGTATGTATGTATGTATGTATGTATGTATGTACGTATGTTTGTATGTATGTATGTATTATGTAGGTAAGTAGGTATATATATATATATATATATATATATATATATATATATATATAGTGAGAATTTACAAAAAAACGAAGACGGGTGTGTAAACATCAAACAGGTGTATTAGTTTAACGCTCGGGAAGTGAGAAAGTCTTTTACATATCGTGTCTACGCTCTTCGGCAGAAGGGACCACAGAAATAAACAGGAAGAGAAAATAGAAAAGGTTTAGTGGCTTATATATATATATATATATATATATATATATATCTGTCTGTTTGTCTCCCACCATCGCTTGAAAACCGATGCTGGTGTGTCTGTGTCCCCTTTCTAGCAGTTCGGCAAAAGAGTCCGATAGAATAAGTACCAGGCTTACAAAGGATAAGTTCTGGAGTTGGATTTCTTCAACTAAAACCCTTTAAGGCGGTGCTCCAGCATGACCGCCGTCAGATGATGTACAAATAAAAGAAATAAAAGAAGGAACAAATATATATATATATATATATATATATAATATATATATATATATATATATATATATATATATATATATATATATATATATATATATATATATATATATATATATATATGAGGGTACGTGGCCTAGTGGTTAGGTTGTTGCACGCGAGATCGTGGTTTCAATTCCTAGACAGGGCGGTATGTTGTGTTCATGGCAAAGCACTTCATTACACACTGCGCTGGAATCACTTCGACACCTGACACGTAGTACATCGCGCACCTGTTTCATGCAACGTCGAAATATATACAAGTTGTAGAGGAAGAATACATCAACAAACACACACTCGCGCGCAAACACACATCACTACGATAAATTCGATCAAAATATTTTCGTGGTGATTCATGACAATCGGAACGATTAGAATAAAAGGAAAAATATCGAAGGAATTTATCTGAAACCCAAAATGCTTAAACGGAAAATAAATACCTTTACACAAAGGGAACCAATCTGATGGGAAAATACAGAAGTATCATAGAAAATGCTGGAAGAAGACATATAGTATTTTTGGGAGAGGTTCAAATCAGTTTCATTGACTCCAGTGCAAAACCGATACTTATTTTATCGATCTCCGAAGGGAATAAAGGCAGAAATCGATCTCGGTGGTTTTTGAACTCAAAACTTAAATAGATAGAACCAATACCGCTCGGCCCAGGGCGGTAACGATTTTGTCAGCCAGCTGGCCACAATTACATTAAAGGAAATGTAATTATAAAACTTTAATGCGTCTTAACTAAAGTTTTATTGGCAGCCTCGGCATACTGTTGCATCCGTAAGGACCCTGTTTCGATCACACCGCGTGGAATCTTGGGTAAATGACCCCTTTTTTTATATAACCACACATACCTTGTGAGTGAAATAACGGAAACATTACAGAGGCTCATTGCTTGGATTGTGTCTAATTCAAAAGTCCGTTTTACACACTCTTAAATGCGAGTTTAACCTGAGAATTACGTTAAGGGTGATTTAGAAACTTTTAGCACCTTGGAGCGCATTTAGCCTACCCAGGTGGGCTGGATTCCAAGCTGTGGCAAATGCAACTAACTTACGTGATGGAGAACTCTAATAGAAAATCCTGAAAAGTATGTTGTGCCTTGGGTGTGTGATAAACTTTTGCACCAACTTTCTGCAATCAATATTTCCGAAAAGTGTGGCTAGTCCGACATAAGCCTTTTCTATTGAAAGCAAATTCTCATGCCTTTACACGTGAATTCATGAGCAGCTAATTTAGTTTATCGAACATCGGAATCCCTATCGTTGAGCGAAGGAGATCCTCCACATAATCACTCTTGCCTTACATATCTTTAACAGAAATAACCAGTGAATATACTATCAGTTTTAGATAATGGAACCATTCCATCAGGGATATCTTCCGGCTAAATTACAACAACAACTAACAACGATATATCACAACGCTATCGAATTTTGAAATCATTTTGAATTCTAGCATATTAACTGTTCGTATGGCATATGTCTGCTTTGATGTCAAATCGATTAGTTTGAATCAGAAACTCTTTTATTTATTATATAATACCGACAGTGGCAACAATCATCTATTTCACTGAGATAATTTTATCGTACGGAAATGAAAGTGAAAAATAAAGCAAAAAAAAACCACACAATTGATCGCAACTTCAAAGAAAATCTCGCAGTATTTCAAAAATAAATTATTTATTGATTTGTTCGAGAAGCAAAAGCTCTCAATATTTCTGGGTCGAAGTATATTCGATTAAATATTTTCTAATACATATGTGAATGAATTACTTCACCGTGACGAAAACGACATATGTAACGTTTTGAAGAATTTCCTCTGCAGTTAAAGGGCTCAGCACTCATTGCTAGACAGCATTTCAACATGGCATACCGATTTCTTTAGATCTGTGGTCGTTAAGAATATTTACAACTTGCCGACGCACCCATCACACGTTTCCTCGGAATTTATTGTATTATCATTATAAGGCGGCGAACTGGCAGAAACGTTAGCACGCCGGGTGAAATATGCGTAGTCGTATTTCGTCAGGCTTTACGTTCTGAGTTCAAATTCCGCCGAGGTCGACTTTGCCTCTTATCCTTTCGGGGTCGATTAAATAAGTACCAGTTGCGTACTGGGAGCGATCCAATCGACTTAATCCGTGTGTCTGTCCTTTTATGTCCTCTCTGTGTTTAGCCCCTTTTGGGTAGTAAAGATAAAACAAATTAGTGTATTATATTTATTCGTCTGAGAGAAAAAGAGCTGCGAATCGGTCATGTGGTCTTAAATTATGTATATCTGAGATCAAATCCCAACTTAGTCGACTTTAACATTCATCTGTCCATGTCTGATGAAAAAAATGCATTTAAGAACATTACAGGATAAGATAGACCGTACGGTCCATCTCCAAATCATGTCGCCTTGTGCTTCTGTCAAACTTAATAAATAAAGGACTGACAGTTGTTATAGGTGGTAAAGCTTCAAAGACGGCGTGTTGTAGGTGGTAAAGTTTCAAAGACGGCGTGTCAGCGTTCGAGCCTCTACATCAGTGGTATCCAACAAATTTCATTAGCTAAGACCCGTGTTA
>NC_043007.1:2581140-2598640 GCF_006345805.1 Octopus sinensis | reverse complement strand
TTTCTGTTGTACCTGTATTTCAAAGGGCCGGCCTTGTCACTCTCTGTGTCACGCTGAATATCCCCGAGAACTACGTTAAGGGTACACATGTCTGTGGAGTGCTCAGCCACTTACACGTTAATTTCACGAGCAGGCTGTTCCGTTGATTCGGATCAACCGGAACCCTCGTCGTCGTAACCGACGGAGTGCTTCCATAACATTTGAACGACAAACACTTTTCCATTTTGGTCAGGTGTGTCATTTGGGGATTCGTACAGTTTCTCTTCGGTATTAGTGTGTATTTCAGCGGTAGAGATTTGTTCATCGAATTATTATTATTATTCTTCCTTTAGGACTCGATAAATTAAGTAGCAGTTACATACTGAGGTCAATCGAATCGCCTGACCCCCACAAAAATCAGTTCAGGCCTTGTGCCTGTAGTAGAAATTATTATTATTATTATTATTATTCTATGTTTGACTTTTGCTTTATGTCTGTACAAGTAGGCTCCAAGTCTCACCCAGAGACCTCAAGAGACAACAGGTTGGAAGTTCACGTTGTTGTTATGCCTAGTGTGCCATATATTTGGGGTTTTTTTGGTGTTGTACTAGTGAATGTCTAATACATAGATTTAAAAAAAAAAAGGATGTTTTAAACCTTGGGATTACATAGAATATTTTGCGTAGGATATGTATTTTGCGTATTATTATTACTATTATTATTATTATTATTATTATTTTATTATTATTATTATTATTATTATTATTATTATCATTATTATTATTATTATTATTATTATGATCATCATCATCATTACTATTATTATTAAAGTGTTGACCTGGCCGAATCGTTAGCACGCTGAGCGAAGTACTTAGCGATATTTCATCTGTCGCTACGTTTTTGAGTTCAAATTCCGCCGGGTCGACTTCTTCTGGGGTCGATAAATTAAGTAGCAAAGAAACATTAGTGTCGATGTAATCCACTAGAAGCCTCCCGCCAAATTTGGGCCTTGTACTTCTAGTAGAGAGGATGATATTATTATCATTATTATTGAGTGAGAAAGCAGTGCATGCCATCAAAGTAACACTGGGGCTAGATATACGAAGCTCATTATACTCATCATAACTACCCGTCTGATAAGGGTACACCAGACACATAGATCACAACCATATGTCCGCACCATGATGATCTCATATCAAGATAAACAGCACATGACCTTGCAGGTGGGGCAAAGTTTGAATTTTCTTCAGGTTCAGTAGCCCATCCCGCTCAAAAGGTCCCTGAATAAGGGTGGTTTAAAGATGCTGAACTAAATACCCATGTTTTCAAAGGTGAATTATTCAAACCCCAAAGAATCCCTCTCAACACATGGCTATGATACTCCCCCACTACTCTGCTCGTGATCAGAGATGCACATATCGTCAGCCACTAAGGGACATGCTCAACTGGTTAAAATCAAACAAATTACAAGTAAATCTGTAGTATTGAGTGGAATATTTGCTGTAGCCCATCTTTTATACCAGGATAAAACAATGTACATAACATTTCCAATTTGCTAAGATCAGAAGCCACTAGAGTCACTGTCTGGTGCTGCATCCAAGCATTCATCATCATCACCATCATCATCATTATTATTGTTATTATTATTATTATTAAGATGACGAACTGGTAGAATGTTTGGTATTTCTCAACCTTTTTGTTTCCTTACCTTTCACCCTCGAATCGCCTGGTATTACAACATCTATTATCATTGCGTCTTTATCATCTTTATTGATGATTAGGATATCAGGCCCTCTCGCCTCCATGTAAAAATCCCAGAGTATTTTGTAATGTTTGTTTTCCATTGCTCCCTCTGGCTTGTATTCATACCATTGTTCGGCTCTTTCGAGGTTTGCTTTACCACACAACTGCCAGTGGACATTCCTGGCCACATTGTTGTGTCCCCTTTTGTATTCGCGTTGTGCGAACTTACAACATACACTAACAATATGGCTTATACTTTCTCCCTTTTTTAGACCACATCCTACACTGTGGCGAATCAATGCTTTTATCAACGTGATATTTGGAGTAGTTTGTTGTGAGAGCTTGTTCTTGAGCGCTGCACACCAATACCCCCTTGGGCCCTTTTAGGTCTCCTTCCTGCAGACATTGCCAGGTTGATATTATTATCAAGCTGGCAGAATCGTTAGCACGCCGGGCGAAATGCGTAGCCGTATTTCGTCTGCCGTTACGTTCTGGGTTCAAATTCCACCGAGGTCGACTTTGCCTTTCATCCTTTCGGGGTCGATAAATTAAGTTATAGCTATGCACTGGGGTCGATGTAATCGACTTAATCCGTTTGTCTGTCCTTGTTTGTCCCCTCTGTGTTTAGCCCCTTGTGGGTAGTAAAGAAATAGATATTATTATCATAATTATTTTTCCTTCTTCAAATTTTTCTTCCGTTTCTCGCCGAGTATTTTCCGTACACCTAGGGCAGAGAGGCTCATTGTAAGCATTCTCAGAGTACACACGCACATTCACAGATAAAATATGTATTTAAAAAATTAATAAATAAATAAATTCATGAATGGATGTTGTTTTCACAGCGATAATGCTCTTCTCAGTATCATTATTATTATTTATTTATTATTATCATTATTATTATTGAGTGAGAGAGCGGTTCATGCCATCAATGTGACACTGGGATAAAATATACGAAGCCCAATATACCCATCATGACTACCCGTCTAATAAGGGTACACCAGGCACATGCATCACAACCATATGTGCGCGACATGGGGATCTCATATCAAGATAAACAGCACATGACCTTGCAGCTGGGGCCCAGTTAGAATTTTCTACAGGTTGAGTAGCCCATCCCGCTCAAAAGGTCCCTGAATAAGGGTTGTTTAAGGTTATTGAAAGAACCACCCATTTTCCAGAGGTGAATTATTCAAACCCCAAAGAATTCCTCTCAACACATGCTATGATGGCTCCCCCACTACTTCTGGCTCGTGATCAGAGATGCACATATCGTCAGCCACTAAGGACATGCTCAACTGGTTAAGGTCAACACTGACAAGCAAATCTGTGGTATTGAGCAGAATATTTGCTGTAGCCCATCTTTTATACCAAGACAAACAATGTACATAATAACACTTCCAATCAGTTAAGATCAGAAGCCATGAGAGCCAATTATTATTATTATTATTATATTATTATTATTATTATTATTATTATTATTATTATTATAAAAGAAGTGTTTCTTGAGAATCAATAGCGCGCCAGGAAAATGTTAGGGGTATTTCGGAATTTTATTTTTTTGGCACGTTATATTTTTGGGATTTATCATTCCAAAGTCGATAAATGGGTACCATTTGAGCACTGGGGTTGATGTAATCGGCTCTTTCCATCCCTTAACATTTACTACTACTACTACTACTACCACTGAGCTTGCTACTGCTGCTGCTGCCGCTGCTGTTGCTGTTGAGCGAAGCGGTCTTCGTCCCACAGCTCGCAGTGGGAGAAGTCCGAATCGTGGTCCTTAGCTATTCGTGAGAACCGCAGAAGAGAAAGCAGGTCAACCCCACGACACCGAGAGCATCGACGGATGGATGAATGCGCATCCAGGCTCAGCGGCTGCGTAGGAAGTCGGAGACAAGAAGCAGGAAGATAGAGTGAGAGAAAGTTGGGGCGAAAGAGTACAACAGGGGTCGCCACCACCCCCTGCCGGAGACTCGTGGAGCTTTAGGTGTTTTCGCTCAATAAACACACACAACGGTCGGTCTGGGAATTGAAACCACGATCCACCGACGGCGAGTCCGCTGCCCTAACCACTGGGCCATTGCGCATCCTGTAGTCGCTGTTGCTGCCGCTGCTACTGCACACGATATAGTCGAACGGTAAAGTCTCGTCGTTTCTTGATTGCTATTTATTTTATTGATTCCAAATCGATGAAACGTAAATCCGATATTCGCAGGATTTCCAAGCAAAACGTAAACATCTTAAATCGATATTGATTCGCAACATAGGCACTAAGACTTTCGCTGACGTTTGGGCATAGCCGATTAGATCGACCTTCATAATCAATTAGTGCTTATATAATCGATCGGTAAAGATGAAAAGCAAAGTATACCTCAGCAGAATATGGAATTATATAGCATCAACGTGTGAAGATAAATATAGGAATGCCGTAATCCCCCTTTCACCACCTTTATCTATACAATAAGAGAGAAAGTTAGAATAACCTCGATAGGTTTTGAACACAGAACGTCGATGTTCGTGACTAAATACAACAATGCAATAACCAGACTTATACTAACGATTGTAATTGTTTTTAACACAGTGACAAGAGCAAAAATTTGGGAAAGGTTGTCAGTGGATTTCATTGATTGTATTACTTATATATATGGAAGCCGAGAGGAAGAAAGACAAAGTTTCTTCCGACTGGATTAGAAAACAGAAACTCAGTCTAGCCATGGCCGCAGCTTGTCTTCCATTACCTGTAGTGAGCTTATTAACCTGAAATGAAATCGAATTGTATTTACCGTGAGGCCACCGATTGTCCTCTGTTTCTTTGGGCCTAAGTAAGTGCGTGTGTATGTATGTATGTGCGTGTGTGTGTGTCCCTTTCTGTTGAACCCAGCATCTCATTCTCTGTTCGAAATGTTGATGAAACGTCTTACAGTAAAGCCATTATAGAGTTCACAAATCATGAAAAGCATTCGTGATGTCGGTATTTTGTTACCGGGTGCGAAGTAGCATGATACAAGGGGTTATTTTCCAACATTTAGGTAACTTCCAGTCTTCCATATCAGCTAACATTTTCTCAACTACAGCCTTAATCTTTATGCTCTCCAAAATACTGCTACTCAGTTTCACGTTCCCTTTCATTGGACAGCTCTGATCGAGAATGCTCACAACTGCCCGATGAACGGGAACGTGAAACTCTGAGGGGCTGTTTTTTGTGATATCTTTGTGGTGTATTTTCAGCTTTAAAAATAAAACATATTATTCTCCTTCCAGTATTCGAGTACTATTTTTCAACCTTGTTTCACATATTTATTGTGCTTACTCGGGCACACACACACACACACACACACACACACACACACATATATATATATATATATATATATATATACTTTATTTAAAGCAGCAGAAAATTCAACAAAACCTGTTACTCTGATGAACAGCAACGGGAAACTCAGAGTAACAGGTTTTGTTGATTCTGCTGCTTTAAATAAAGCATATTACTCTACCGCTTGTATTTGAGTACTCTTTTTTCCACTTTGTTTCACATGCTGCCAACAAAGCGCGCGGAATTCTGTTTTTGATTCGACGGTCATTCGGAATGCTCACAGCAGCCATATTCCTGCCACTCTATGTCACGCTGGTGAGACCCATATTGGAGTATGGGATTCAAGCCTCTTCTCCTTATCTCCTCAAAGACATACAGCACCTCGAAAGAGTCCAGAGGCTGGCTACCCGCATGGTTCATGGTCTCAAAAATTTGTCCTACGAAGAAAGGCTGAGGACGCTCGACCTTTATTCTCTTGAAAAACGCCGCCGCCGCGGTGATCTCATTCTCGCCCACAACATCATAAGCGGGAAGTGTAACCTCTCGAAAGAGCTGTTCTTCACTCCTGCTCCGGAGCGTCGGCTGCGGGGTCATTCCGAAAAGCTCTACCTGCGACGATTTCATCTCAATCGAAGGAGAGGAGCTTTCTCCGTCCGGGTTGCGGATCCGTGGAACAAGCTGCCAGACGAGATGGTGAAGATGCCGACGACCGCTTTGTTCAAAGCCTCCCTGGACCTCAAGTGGCCTGAACTCTTTACATGAACACCACCCTGTACTTAACTCCATGTCCCCCTACATGGCCTTGCTATTTGCTTTTGAGACAAATTAACTAACTAACTAACTAACTAACATTTATGTGTTTACTCCGGTATATATAGATATATATATATGTATGAAAAGCTAAAAAATAACTCAAGACTGTAGAACTTAGGAATTACGAAAATTTAGTTAGAGTGTGTAAACTGAAATCTACGTACACTAGATACTTAAGGTTTCGGAATTGGTTTCTTTGTTAAGAAAATGAAAGCATCAATTATTTAAATTGATAAGCAGTTTAAAAGACAATCTCAGTTTTGTTGCAAAAAAAGTCAATTATGTACAGATGTTCCGACCTGTCAGACTTCGTTTGCCTTAAACAGCCTTGGTTTGCCAACAGATCAGAAGATTAATAGGTTTTGTTCTTTATTTTTTACATTTTTAAAAATTTCAAATCACTTTTTACACCCATCATCATTGTTGATACTGAATCAGGCGATCGAATCTTTGGAAATCTATATTTATTAACGGTATCGCTAAAATATGCAAATTAAAAATGTTTAAGAGCTATGTAATATAACGGATTAATAAGCAATCGTGTCTTTTAAAATTTGTTTTGTGGCTCGATTTATGTTGAAATCGATATTGCTATAATTTGGTGGTCTCATATTGACAATGGCCATACTCACAGTATGTTGTCCTTCTCTTCAGTTTCAGTTATGTTTTCAGTAAGTTTCCGTCACACAACTGTACTTGAAGAAATTGAAATCATTGCAAAGATCACAGATGTGTAATAAAAAATAAAGTTGTGATAATAAATGTAAACCGAACCGCAGTTACTGAGAGCGTTGCCTAGCAGCATGATTTTCTTTGTATACGGGAATCTTTAATAATATTACGGAGATGTACTTACATAGCGAGTGACCTGATCTAAGATCGTGTGCTGGAACGAAAACAATTTCAGCGTGGAAGGTGTTTATAAGCCATTTAAAAACACACAAAAACCGTTAGATTCACTTCAACATTTAAATTTGGTTTGCCAAAATATTTTCGTCGCTTTGAGACCGCCGCCCTGTTGACTGACAAAATTCCGTTCATTGACAAAATTCCGTGCAGCACGGAATCTAACGGTTTTTGTGTGTTTTTAAATGGCTTATAAACACCTTCCACGCTGCAATTGATTAATAATATTGTGTTGAGTCAAAGGGCTTTCACTATTTTTGAAACATAGCTGTTTTATTCGCAAAAAAACTATTAGGAGAAAAGCAACGTAGCATTCTAGAGATCATCGTGTAGCACTGTCTAAGGTCACCTTTCCGCCACTTCTTTGATTCTTGATACCAGTTCTTGTCCTTCTAGGCGAAGAACTTCTTCACTGGAGCTTTCACCTCCTGTTGCTTGATAAAGAGTCGTGAGCACAGGAAGTGAGGCATTGATTGGAATAAGTAATAATCCGTGAGATCTAGATGTGCACTATAAGCTAAATGTAGAATCAGTTCATTTTCATCAGTTTTCTAGCGTTTATTCTGAGTCGTTCGAGCTTTATTAGGTCTTGTGGTGTCTTGCCGCAGAAGAGTTCGATTTCTGTTAACGAATGATTGGTAATTTTACCGCAAACTACAATACATCCTCTCCAGCTGTTTGAACTATCCACCAGACTCAGATCCTCAACTTGAATTCGAGATGTCCATGTTTGATGAATGGTTCGGGAATACGTCCTTTGCTGAACCAATGTTTATGCAAGTTTGGAGTGCGGGAAAATATGTCCTACACATTATTGTTTGTTCCAGTTCGTGACACGCGCCAAGCGCTCATCAACCCAGAGGATGGAGATGCTTCAATGAAGGAATTTTCTACCTCCAAATACAAGAAATAGTATAAATATGAGATCAAAGAACTGGCAGAAGGATGGCTTCAGATGGTGCAACACGTCGGATTCTTCATTGAATGTTCGGCTGCATTTTTGTAAAGCAGATAACAAAATATTGCAAAATTTTTAGCTCAACACAATATAAAGCGTGTAAATGTGATGCAGAGGGAACCCAAATTTTAGGGAAATGTGTAAATATATCGTTATTATTTAATTTTATCAGCAACTTGTATATCTGTTTGTTTGTTTTGCTTGTTTTTTTTAAATGCAGAAAAGCAAACCAACAAATCACCACTAAGGTTTAGTGACATAAACACCATTACTATTAGAAAAAAGAATTCTTTTGTAATTTGAACAAAGGAAAAAATTATAAAGATACTTTGAACAAAATAAAATAGCCAAACTAAAGCAGTCAAGCTAAATGCATTTCATCTGTTCTCATAGTGCATCTTGGGATACATTATCCTTTGGTTTCCGGTTTTGTAGAATGATTTGAGTGAAAGTTGGATGCTATTTCTTAAAGGACCAGAGAAAATCTAGAATATAAAATTAGATAAAATAGCGGATCGATAAACAATATGTACGCGTTACAAACTACATCATATTTGATGGTGCCATTCACTCTTGTGGGTGAGGAAAAGACCTTAAAATAACGCCTCAGCTCCTTCCACGCAGTATTGATTTCGAACTACGAAAAAGCAATCAATGTGTAAGGCGAGATTTAATCAACGAGAGTGTTATGATTAACAGATTCTTATTTCGATTTAATTAAAAGTCTTTCAATAATGTTTGTCTATAATTTCATCGATTATACGTACACGTATAACGCGCAGAATGAAAACTATAACATTCGGTGCCCCAAGAGAAAACTCCTATGACCCCTGCCAATAGAACTCTTCAGAAAATAGAGCCAGAAATGAATAAGAATTACAGAAGCGAATCGTTGGCAGAAACTGTTGCGCGGCCGGACTCAATGAGAAATAGAAATTAATTCCTTACCTGTCACTGACCTATTTTAACACTCACCAAGTCTACTTTTGCTTCACGTTGTATCCAGTTCAATACAATAGGCACCAAATTGTATAGTGGAATAGTTTGACCTACTTACCTAAGATACCAATAACAACAACCATATTTATAAAAAGGCATGCACATCATGAAAAACAACGTGTCATTCCATTTCAATTTCCATTTGGGGAGTTACACATGTCTAATAAAATGAAACTATTTATTTAATAAAAAAAAAAAGGTTTTTGTATTTCCACTGGAAAAGATGTGTTTGAAGATTCACTAACAAAATATGAAGAAGGTATATGTTTAAACTATAAAAAACACATGTCTCCAGAAAAAATCATATGCACAGAAGATTTAATACAAAAAAGAAAAAGAATCGAATATTTATTACAATTATAGTCTTAGAGATTTCAGTATTTCACCCAGGTATATAGCATTAGCATATTCAAATTACCAGATCTTGAATTATCCACATCACCGGAAATATTTCGTAGTAATTTTCACTATAATATTACATGTGCGTGTGTGTTGTATGTTTGAGAGTAATATAGATATGGATATTTGAATATATAAGCATGTATATACTTACATGTATAAACATATATAGGTGTCACTATGAACGGACGAAAGCGCTAATAAAGTATAATCCAACATTCTGACTGCTTCCTTTTACTTATTAATTATTCACACATATAAATACGTATATATGAACATATACTCTTTTACTCTTTTACTTGTTTCAGTCATTTGACTGCGGCCATGCTGGAGCACCTCCTTTAGTCGAGCAAATCGAGCCCGGGACTTATTCTTTGTAAGCCCAGTACTTATTCTATCAGTCTCTTTTGCCGAACCGCTAAGTGACGGGGACGTAAACACACCAGCATTGGTTGTCAAGCAATGCTAGGGGGACAAACACAGACACACAAACATATACACACACATACATACATACATATACATATATACGACAGGCTTCTTTTAGTTTCCGTCTACCAAATCCACTCACAAGGCATTGGTCGGCCCGGGGCTATAGCAGAAGACACTTGCCCAAGATGCCACGTAGTGGGACTGAACCCGGAACCATGTGGTTGGTTAGCAAGCTACATACCACACAACCACTCCTGCGCCTATATATGTATATATATATATATATATATATATATATATATATATATATATATATATATATGAACATATATATATATATATATATATATATATATATTATTCTTTATATACATAAATCTATACCTAAGTATACACTTGTATATATATATACATATATAGAAATGTGCATATGTGTGTGTTGGGTACGTGTGTGTTTGTGTGTGTGTTTGACTTATGTTTTCAACTTGCAAGGAAACGTCGTAGTCCATCTGAGCCGACCTCTGTTCATAAATCGTATCTGATGTTATTGACTGTAAGTTAATATAAGCATGGTAGGAAGTGTAAATGTAGTGAGAAGCAGACGATTGATTTACAAACAGAAAGCAAAAGGCCAACAACAGTAAATAATGTAAAGAAATTGCCGCTGCGCTGTAATATTCTGTACGATAACTTCAAAGACAGATGTACTTACATAACGATTTCTTCTCAACAGATTCAGTGAGAATTGTTAAAGATGATACAGTAGAATCGTTCGTATTGACTTTAGAATTTAAGCATATATATATGCGTGTGTGAGTATGCATGTGTATATATATATATATATATATATATATATATATGAAAAAATAAGTCAAAATAGAAAATGCTAAAATAATTTTATAAAGAACATTTCAGTACCGGTTTCAGTCATTTTGAGACCTTTTCAACTGTAACGATTAAATAATTAAATTTAGAAAAATTAAATGAAATGTTTTTTTAAAGGAATATTTGTATAGTGTTCAAATATAAGTGGTATTTTCCTTTTTCTGCCTTGCTCTGTCTCTCTTGTTCACACACACACACACACCACACACACACACACACACATATATATATATATATATTATATATATATATATTCGTCTCCAGGACTTATTCTTTGTAAGCATAGTTCTTATTCTCTCCTCTTTCGCCGAACCGCTAGGTTAGGGGGACGTAAACACACTAACAATGGTTGCCAACCGATGATGGGAGGACGCGCACACACACACACATACATATGACAGACTTTTTCAGTTTCCGTCTTCGGTCAGCCCGAAACTATAGTAGAAGACATTTGCGCAAAGTGCCAGGCAGTGGGACTGAACCTGGAAGTTACTTACCACACAGCCACACCTGCACCTATGTATGTACACTCACATACACACACACAAACAAACATACACACACACGTATATATATATATAATAGATGACTGATTAGTCACAGGTAAAATCGATCCCAGCAAATTTGGAATGCCGGGTCACAAATTCTAAATATTCTAAGCGATATTTGTTAAAATATGTTTGTTATTTCTTTGAGCTTCGCAAGGCCAATAAACTTACATGATTACCCGAAGACATGTTAATATCAAATGAATTCCCAACTGCGATCATAATCGAATGGAACTAATTATTGTTCGTTTATGTACTAAGGTGTACATTTCTTCTACTAAAATAAATTTTATGACCTGCCTCTATCTACTTGTCAAAGAACTTAGTGTTTCAATGTGATTTTTTTTTATATTTCTCATATAAGAAATTACAGGCGTAGTAGAGGAGACATGAATGTAGATTCTTAAAAAGACAGCAACAGTAAGAGGATCAATAGCAGCTCAATAAATAACAGGCTGGATTAGAATCTTTGCAATGCATACACACACACACACACACATATATATATATATATATATAATATATATATATATATATATATATATATATATATATATATATATATATATGTATGTATGTATGTATATATATATATATATATATATATATATATATATATATATGTATATATAAATATAAAATATCGTATACGTTAAAGCACATTATGAAGTTTGCATCATAGGAAAACCTTGCACTAGAAAGAGCAGTAAGCAACTCAAACCACTAATTATGGATAAATTCTCCTAGGGAATGAAAATTAAAAACATTTACCTTCTATTTTAGTTCCTAGATCATGTTTTCTGACTAATTTCAATATATATGCATATATATATATATATATATATATATATATATATATATATATATATATATATATATATACGTATATATATATACACATGTCTATCTATCTATCTATCTATCTATCTATCTGTCTATCTATCTATCTATCTATCTATCTATCTATTATCTATCTATCTATCTATCTATCTTCTATCTATCTATCTATCTTCTATCTATCTATATATATATATATATATATATATATATATATATATATATATATATATATATATATATATATATATACATGTATATTAAACAGAAAAATGGAAATTTGGGGCATTATTTATTACATTTATTTCAATTTCGAACAAGAATCGCAAAGATTTACATGTTTTATGGACATGAAAGTAGTTTCCTATAAGAGATTATCACCTTACAGAAATTTTTTTTATTTTCGTATTTCTAAGATTTTCTGTCTGGCGATTTCTCTAAAATGAAATTCCTTATATGTCTAGGCAACATATAACTCTTTGTGATTGCTATTAGAAAATGAAACACGTGTAATGGAAAATAATAGTATCTCAAAAAATACTATTTCCCTGCTTTTGTACCCAACACCTCTCCAAATAATCTTTCCGTAATCTTTAACGTGCATTTTGATTTACATACAACAGTAAAAATCGATATAGAATGATTGGAATAAGCAAATGTTCAGATTTACTCTAAATACACACACAGACATACACACACTTAGAGGAAAAAATATGGCATAAATACATAAAACGTAGTAGTAACTGAAATCAAGGAAACAGGTTCTAGGTCAATTGAATATGATTTTGTTCATATAACGAAAAAGACACTTTTGAACGCAAAACTCAAAAAAGTTTATAATGAAAACTTTTTCTATACAAATGCCTAGAGGTAACATGTGACTCCTTGCTTTTCTTTTCCTTGTTCCCTCCCGTCTTTATCATTTTTATTATATGTTTATATATATATATATGATAGATGCTAAACGCAGCTTTAAAATACGTATACGATTATAGTTTCAGTTGAAATATGATATAAATAATTCATTCTGTAAATGCGCATCGTTCAAAGATTGTTTTCCATACATATAAATACAGAATGAAATTACTCTCTACTTATATTTAAAAATTATACTTGTTTTATTTACACCATGTATATATATATATATATACATATATACGTTTATATATTTGTTGTGCAAGATTTTTTTATGTGAAGTCGTGTGTTGAAACAGATATTGTTATATTTCGGAATGGTCATTTTGCCAGTTTAGCCAATAAAAACACAGGCACTATATATTTGGTGTTATTTTGCTTCAGTGTTATTTATTTTTACATTAAGCTTAATCTTATTTCGGCCAGAGTTCTTTCGTCACACTCCTGTGACCGCATCAGTGGTCCTTTGTTTTCTTCTTTCTTATTTGTGTCTCTTCTTACTAACCGTCAGCCATACATACATACATATATATATATATATATATATATATATAATATATATATATATAATATATATATATATATATATATATATATTATATATATATATATATATATATATATATACTGCACACAATACGGATTTATCAAATCAGGTGGCGCTCATTAAAGAGCTCCTTTAATGGATCAGGTTTCAAAGACCATAGGATTCCCCCGAAAAAAACCCAACTGGTGAAATGCATTTGTCTGGTGCAGTTGAAATCCAATAAATCCAATTGGTAATATTTGTTTCATTGGGAGTGTATAAAAATAAGGATAGAGAGAAACAGAAGAGGTATAAGATGAATATGTTTATTTCACCAGTTGAAATGATGCTGCCTTTCTTTCTTTATAGGATACTAGCGTTATGACCCGTCGTTGTGCTAGTGCATGTATATATGTGTATATATATGTGTACATATTACATGTACATCTATATATATACATCTACACATAAAATACAAAATACAAAGTTATATCTTGATATCGCTAGTGATAACAATACTTAAAATATATAACAGACTGGAATTGTAGGCCCGTCTCTTGCAATCCGATCAATTGTATCTTGTCCTCCCTTTTGTATAGAAGTGTGGCTACAATCCAGCCTACCTCTACTTCTGGGGGGATATTTTTAATTTTTATCCGGGACGTCCTACGTCCCAGATATAAAGGTAAAAATAAAATATTTCCACTTTGCAAGTTCGAGTCGAGTACTCCCTTGCACGCTCCGTTGACTCGAACCTTGCTTCTATTGTGGCGAATTTACCGCCTCTGGTAAGATATCTTTCATAGTCGCACCAAGACTCTTTTCGATGGTGCTTTCCTCCAAGTGTTCAATTTTTTTTCTTTACATTGTATATTTTATAGATAATAGTATTTTCTTTAATTCAATTTTTTATTTCGTTTGGTGGTGTTATCCTAGATTCACCGTCTTTGTCGGTGATCAATCCAAAATAGGTCTGTATTTCTTCCATTTTAATTTTAATAAGTTCGCGCCCGCCGACGGCTGCAGCGAAATTCATTTTTGGACTTTCTTCTATCGAAGGCATTCTAACAAAAATGCTTCCGTGTAAACGGTGAAAATATTGTCAAGTTCCCCAAACAGGGAAATTTTTAAACAATAACTAAAGCTCCTTCTCCCAAATGGGGAGGGTTACAGTTTACAATTATTTAACAAATGCAACACAACAACGTTTCCCTTACGAGGAACCAACAAGCGTGATAACAATAGTTAAACAGTGATAATAATAACAAGAAATCTTACGGTGAATCAAAAAGCAGTACGCAGTTGATTTAATTTAATTTATCCCCATTCATGTGAAACCACTGATTCAAGTTCAAGTCATTGATGCAATTTTATACAATTGCTGTTTTTACTTTTGTTATGTTAGGATTATATTATACTTTAGTTTGATTTTAATTATTACTTACTATGGGCTCGCCCTAGGCAAGAAGTTGAACATTTTCTTTGCCGATGACAGTCCCCGGACCCTAGGTAAGGCATGTGTAAAATTTGAATGAAATTGGTTGAGTAGTTCTCAAGTTTTAGGGAAACATACAGACAGACAGACACACATTCTTAGTTTTATATATAGAGAGATAATATATATATATATTTATATATATATATATTTAAGTAGGTGAATGAATTATCCTAATATGTGTCGAGAGTAAAGGAATTTTGTTAAAATATTCGTTCGACTCCATCCTTTCATTTATATATATATATATAATATATATATATATATATATATATATATATAGTATAGTTTTCATATGGTCATTCTATCGAACAAATCAAGTCTCTGAAAAGAATATTGTCACACAGCAATTCCTGAAAAGTGTGTGAGTCAAGGCTGAGGCTGATAGCGATCCATAACCAAAGCTTCGCCAGGGAAAACCTGCAACGATGCAAGCATATCAATTATCTGTATCTGCAGAAGATATTCAGTTTAAAACGTAACAATTTCAACTCCCTTGCCTCTCGCTGCCCAGTCTTAACCAGAAGTGAAGATGTAGACAAAAATGAAGGCATAGACAACCAGATTAGATGGAGCTTAGGCATTCAAACGCTGGAAATTGAGCTATATTTTATTGCCAACAGAGAAAAGGTGGTTCAATCATATACTACTACTACGAGCAAAACACGCCCCCATCCAATGGACGGTGCTGAGTTGTCAAACGTTTAAACCAAATTTTCTCAAAACGACTTGTCCGACCGTCTCATTTTGTGGCATTATTTCAAGCCAGCCGGCTTTTTTTTGCGCAAACTGCACGTGTATTTTTCTCGCGTACGCGTAGTATCGATCGCAACAGCTGATGTACTTGCGCGTACAAATGCACGTTCCCACAGCTTTATCGATCGTATTCTAACCTGAAGTCGATTTTTGTAATTTATGCAAGATTTATACTCGCCCTGATATCGTCGGTATCTACATATGAAATTTGAGCGCAATCGGATGGAGGATGCCCGAGATCCTAGAAGATACACACACACACAGACAGAACGGATTTTATAATATAGATTCTCGCACGCTATGAAAAAAGAGCATATTTTGTGATATGTTAATCCATAAAAATAGAGAGGGCTTGAGAGTAATCCGAAGAATTAACTTTTCAAAGACAACCAGGAATAGACGTACAGACTAATCAATGCATCAATCGCGAGAATTTATGTAAATTATTTGAAACGGTTCCTCTAAATATATAATCCGGAAAGAAAGACGACTGGAACTTAAAGATTGTAAACAGAAAAAAAAAATCACTATACAAATAAATTGCTTGTAAATTGTCATAAACAATTGAGACACCGCGAGGCACTGCTCATATATTTGAAGTTTCTTTCAACAGAATAGCGAAGTTAAAACCCAACCAAAACACCGCCCTTACCCAAACTGAACAGAGCTGTGATCACTTGTGCAGTTGAAGGATGCAATAGACTTAGGACTACTGGAAAATAATTATAGTAACTAACGTTTTGCGTGATATATTTTGTAATGGATAAACTCTTGCCAGTCAGATCAAAACTTTTCAATGACTGGTTAATATATTATTATAATAGAGAAACGTTTGCGTGTGATATAACTGAAGAAATTGCGTGATAACTCTTTCCTAAACTTCAACAAGATTATTAGAAATCAACGTAATTTCCTCCTTTCAAAACATTAACCTTTTATTATATTCTTTTTACTGATTTTTCTTCGAAACATAATTTCCTACGAAAAGGTCCATAGAACTACCTTGCTTTCTCAAGTATTTATGGAATATGCGACATATTACGGTGAGTATTTCCAAGGCGAAGGAAATGCACTCTAGTCGTTTTTTTTTTTTAGTGAAAGAACAATACGATGTGAAAATAATGCTATAAGCAAAATATAATAACAATAACAATATCAATAATGATAATAATAAGAATTATTGTAAGAAGAAATAGAAGAGGAAGAATAAGAAGAATCCGGCAAGGCTAAGTTAAACATGCAAAAATGTATTGCAGACGACGTTCGAAATAAGACGTAAATAGTGACATGCAATGTAGTGTTGGGGAAAATACGTTTCAAATATACGGGGGAGACTAAGTAAATTAAGTATAGGGCTTCTTTTCAGTCGTATTGCGTGACATCTTGGGCAAGTGTCTTCGCATCGACCAATGCTTTGTGAGAGGATCTGGTAACTGAAAACAAAAAGAAGCAGATTGTATATGCATATCTGTGTGTGTATATTCAATAAGAACTCTAAAGTTATCCGAACTTTTTGGTCAAAATTTAATTTTGGTTGGCGGCACTGCCTTCACCCCTTGCAGTCAAAGACATAAAACTGCTCTTCTGCGAGATTTCAAAGCATCAATAATCAGTGCGCCACAAAATAGGAAGCACTTGACTAGACATGCAAGTCGGCAACGAAAATATTCTGATTCCGGAAGTAGAACCATCAAATTTTCTCCTTCGGTAATATGAAAACCTTTAGGTCGACGTACTGAGTAGTGCCAGAGTTGTCGCCCAGTTCATCTGAAAATGAGAGAATTCATCTCAAATATACTGGAATTCATATGACGACAGTTCTTCAGTATTCTTCCCGAGAAAGAAACATGACCGATCTGCCGCAAGGGTGCAAGTCAATAAGTCAAAAGACCCACTGACATCGCACGGTTATATGTGTGTGTGTGTGTGTGTGTGTGTGTATTTGTGTGTCTCTCTCTCTATAATATATATATATATATTATATATATATATAT
>NC_043007.1:2573640-2576140 GCF_006345805.1 Octopus sinensis | reverse complement strand
CTTTTACTTTTAATCTTAGACTGAGAACAAGATATTACTTAGAAATAAAATTATCATTGGTAATTTCGTCTCTGTAGTATAGGAAATTTTGAGATTAATTATAAAACGTTGGTTTGTTTCTTAATCCGTATTTCTTTGTAATGTTAAAGACGGATTGATTCTGGCTCGATGCAGGAGCATCTTCTTAGTCCCTTGATCTGCTTGAAATACCTGTGCAATTTCCTTCAGATCACACTCTGTCATTGTAAAGGAATGATACGGTGAGTAATGTTCTTATAAGTAAGGGGGGAAAGAGTTTCACGAGATTAGGGATGTCTTTCAGTAAATGCCTGTTTCGTCGAAGTTGATCTGTCGAAAAGCGCGAATAAAGCAACCCTGAAATATATGAAATGAAATCTGGGGTTCAAGACGAAAGATTAAACCTGTACAAAATCCATCAATCACAAATTTTGCCACAAGGCCAGTAATTTCAGGTGAAGAGATAAGTTGATTACATTCACCTCAATGCTCAGCTGGTATTTTTTCGACCCCGGAAGAATGAAAGACAAGGTCGATTTCTGTTGAATGCGAAATCAGGACGTAAAAACGGCTATAGTAGCAGACACTTGCCCAAGGTGCCATGCAGTGGGACTGAACCCGAAACTAGGTGGTCGGTAAGCAATCTACTTACCACATATACATATATTTACAAACACACACACACACACACACACACATACACACATACACACACATATATATATATATATATATATATATATATATATGCATATATGTATATTACAGCACCATTGCCGTAACCTTCCCAAACAGTATTCTCTAGACCTTTAACACGACGACCAATTTCATTCTTATTTATATGTGTGTGTGCATGTGTGTGTGTGTGGGGGGGGGGTATTCATATATACACAGATATACATAGAGAGAGATGCATATATACTTATACATGTACATATGTAAGTGTTCTAATTACAAATACCGCCAAGAAACTCTTTCATCTCTGAGGGATAGGTAATGTAGTTTCGTGTCAACAACTGAGTCTCATTCAGCCACAGAACTCTCTGGCAAATTTAATTGGTTGTATTTGCATCAGTAACAATTATAATTAATATTTGTAGTAGCAGTAAACTATAAACCTTCTGATAAGAGCACATTTGAGGGAACGGGTGTCACATTTGAAACTGAATTTCAAGTCGGACGCTTCCACTGAAATTTACATTCTAAACTGCCACGAAAAGTCCACCTCTATTTCAACCTATTCATTTAATAATATTGGAATTTAATTGGTAACAGAAGGTGGTTGTTTTGAAAAAAGAAATTCTACAACAGCTACGTGAATTGCTGTGATATTTATAATATTAAGATTTGAATTGCGAAAAAAAAAATGTGGTAAAATGAGTAATATTTTGTGAAATGGCAAACGAAAACAAATAACAGTAATTGAAAGTGAAGAGACCCCTTCGCATTTATAATGGCCTGATAAATTTTGAAATTACATAGAATGAAAATAATGTGTGGGAATAGTTGAGTTGAAGAACGCAAAGAACAGTCTTGAACCGTACATTAATTTCAAGACCCTGGATGAATTTGTTTTAAAGATAGTGCAATAAAATACCATCATTATATTGCTTCATTTTAACCTTCCCACATTAAATTCTAAATTTATATTTATTTCATTTCATTTCTCTGTAACATTCTAGTGATTACGCAATTTGTTTCTAAATATTTTTTTATTGCCAGTTAATTTTTATATAGTTACCTCCAAGAAACACTCTATACTGCTAAATGTTTTCTACACTCTACTAATACAACCTTCTTAATTTCCGTTTTGGTGACAATTACAATAATATTATATATGGTCACCGATAAGCCCTCTATGTAGTCACTTGCCCAGTTAGAAATACAGTAACTCCGCACAATATCGCCGTTCACCTATCACGGTTCACCTATCACGGTTCACCTATCACGGTTCACCTATCGCGGTTCACCTATCGCGGTTTATTATTGAAGCTTACGTCGATTCCTCCGCGATGTTGTTTTGCTTTTATAATAAAACACATGCAACTAAGACTCTACTCTTTGGAGAGGAGACTGGAGAGGTATGCAGTAATATACATCTGGAATATACTGGAAGGAATTGTGCCAAATTTTAGCATTGAAAGCTACACCAATGCCAGAACGGGACGACACTGCATAGTGCCAAAGATTCCAGCAACGCCATCGCATTTCAGGACCAGCTACTGCAACAGCCTGGGTTTCACCAAAAGAGCCTAAAGAACCTGCAAAAAGTAGATGTAGGCGTTTTAAAATCAAAGCTGGACATCTTCCTGTCGAGAGTCCCAGGTGAACCTACCTCACGGCAAGAGGTGCAAATGAGGGTAGCTACATCCAACTCCATTCTTCACCAAGTGCCACATATTAAAGGAGGATCTTAGTAATAAACAGTGTAGCAAAACGGCGATGCATCAGCATGGCCGCAGCTCTGAGCTGAAACTGCAGC